>NC_034613.1:41443698-41450223 GCF_900095145.1 Mus pahari | reverse complement strand
TTTAAAAAAAAAAAAAAAGAAAGATGGGGGAGTATAATTACATTAAAATGGATATGGGTGGGGATTTTTGAATGCTTTCTGTGTAATTTTAGAGTTGGAAGACACTAGGCATTTTGCATTGTTCCATTTGTTTTAGTACACTTTAAAACTTTTACCAGCCATGATAGATATTTTTGCATACACATGCAATCCAGAAAAACAAAACAAAACAAAACCATCCCCTCAAAAGGAGAGTGTGTAGTTTAATATGAGCACTTCAGATAAAATTAACTTTGTTGTAAGCTGAACAAGAAAAAAAGATTATAGAAGAGATATAAATGCAGTATAGAACAAATGCACATGTGTGCATACCATCTAACTCTATTGGATGAGTAGGAATACAGCTCATTAGTGGAGTTCTTACCTAGACCTCATGAGGCACTGGGTTTGAGCTCCAGCACCAAACACCTCCCCCCAAAAGAACTTTTTAAAATAAATCACCAACTTCCTCTTTGTTTCAGATATAGCTTGAATTACTCCTTTCTCTACAGTACTTCATGAATGGTATTCACTGAAACTTTGTGAGACCACAGAATTGACAAGAGGTAGACAGGCTGGTTTAACTAGGCTCACAGCAGTCACACTATGAATGAATTGTGTTCTGTGAGCCCATTTCCAAGTAAAATATTTAGGTTTTGAAGCATGCATTTCCTCATTAAAATAACGTCTATGTTCAGGGGTGGGAGGTGGTGCAGTGCTTCCAAAGGCAATTTTAACATAAAGGCATTGATACTAAGAAAGCATGAAGGGCTTCAGAGACATTAACTGTTTCTGTAAGGGGAAATACAGTTACTGCTGTGCTTCAACTTATGACACAAGGACTATTATTATCATTTAAAAGCTCTACGTGCAGGAGCAACCTTCTTCCACCCATACTGCTAGCCTTCTACAGCAGAGGACTGCCAGGTTTGGATTCAGTCAGAGAAGGTGCACCTAACCATTAAGAGACTGGAGGCCCCAGGGAGTGGGGAGGTCTGGTGGGGTAAGGGGGTACATCCTCATGGAGATGGGGAAAGGAGGTATAGGATGTGGAACAGTCAGAGGGTGGACTGGGAGGGGTATAAAATCTGGAGTGTCAAAAAAAGAGTAAATAAAAAAAACTAACATAACTGAATCTCTGGGTAGATTTCAAGAGTTCAGTTTAAAATGTGCAGCAGTCCCATGAGACTGGAACGTACTTTATCAAGGCAGGGAATGGACTCCCAGAGAAAAGATTACTCATGAGATGAGGAAGGTTGAAAGATCATATAATGCCTTATGTCCATGTGCCTGGGAACACATGTCTGTGTAGTACAGATATTGAATGTAGAGACCGAAGTGATATGGGATGGCTTCCTGCATTGCTTTCTACCATATAGACAGGGGTGGCTTTCCTAGCTTTTTTCCACTGAACTCTGAGCTTCCCATTTGCCTAGTCTGGTTGGTCAGCTTGCCCCAGGGGTTCTGTGTCTGGTTCCCTGCTGGTTGAGATTATGGGCCAGAAACACTTACCCAGCTTATATGTGGCTTGTGGGGATCTGAACTTTGGCCCAGATGCTTGCACATCAAGCATTTCACCTGCTGAGCCATCCCCCCAAGCCCATCAATACTTTTCTTGATGTTCTTTCTATATGGGACATGTATGAGGAAGCATTTCTCCCATCCTTTTTACCCCCTCCAGGAATCTTGACTTCCATTCTGTTCTGCCATAGTAATCCAGCTTCAACCGAGAAAGCAAAGCAGTTAAAGTCCTATGTCTACATTAGGAAAGAAATGAAGACCCACAGTAGTGGGGGAGGAAGCAGAGCTTTAGGAGTGATTCATGTAACTTGAATTTATGGATAGCAATTGGGAGCTGAGACCCTGACAACTGCAAATGGGATCCATCTTTACATGTTTTCAAGAGGAAGAAAAATTTTTATAATGACTTATAAATTAAGATTTGTTCATTTGCCACAAACATGTTCCTAACTATTCTATCATGTGAACTCAGAATGCTTCCTGTGTGCCTGACATTTAAAAAAAATCCCTGTAAAATATGCTTCTATTTTGCTGTTCTGCATGAACGAAAGCACCTGTTTTTCAAGTTAAAAAACAATGCATGACATTTTGTTTGTACCAGTTCAAAAATGGAAGCTTTCCAACTGTCACCAAAATGGATGCAGAGAAACCTTAAGCTGTGACCTTAGAGAGCAGGACATAAGGCTGAGTTTGCTCAAGTCCCAACAAAGTAACTTCTACATCTGAAAATAGGACTTCCTGCTGGCAAGTAAGCTACTCACTGGAACTTTGAGAAAACCAGGAGACTTGACAGATGTTTATGGCTACCTTCTTTAGGTCATGCCATTTCTACAGACAAGCTTCATGGGAGGGTGTTCTGGACATCCAGGTTCTTGGTAAGCAGGACTGACCCAGGGCACCACAGAAGAAGGAATATCAAGGAAGCTTCTCACTTTGCTACCCCTTGATGTGGACTCTAATGATTTGCTACTAAATCAAACACTTGGGCAAAGTAGGGAGAAATGTTGCTACAAAGTCAGAATTTGCTCATATAAAAAGTACTTAAGATACCTATTGCACATACGTGTACACACACACACACACACACACACACACACACACACACACACACACACCATGAGGATTATTTGTACTGTATACAAGTTGACGTGACTGGGAGGTCTATTACTCCAATAGCCTATTACACTGATGACATAAGCTAGAATGTGTAAGTGTAAAAAGGCAGTTACAATTACAAAAGGGTAAATTTTGTATGATTCCATTGTACCTAGAGTGGTCAAGATCATAGTGATAGGCCCAAGGATAGCGGTTGCTAGGGAACCCAGCAATAGGGAATTACTCTATGTTGGTACAGAGTTTCAGTTGATAAAGATATTCTGGAAACGATAGTGAGTGGTGGTTGAGCAACAATGTAAAAAATGGCGCACTTAAAATGAATGGTGAGTATATCAACTACCCTCCAGGGCAGAGGCTATGCTCAGGAATAGTCAACACAAACTGGACTCCATGTTTTGTCTTTATTCTTAAGAGAAAGAATATGAAGATAGGCAGGGATAGGGAGGAAGGGAGGAGCTGGGGGAGGGAGAAGTAAATTATATTAATTTCTCAAAGAATAAAACCATTGTTAAAAACGAACACAGAAAAACAGCTAAAATGGTAAGTTTGTGCTATTTTTAATCATGATTTTAAAATGTAGCATGAATGATTTTCCAGAATGACAGAGGACAGAAGAGATAGCCATATGAAGAATGGGGCCTGAAACTTTATCCCCCCCTACACAATTTTGTTCCAGTTGGGAATGCCTTGTCCACAATTCAAGCCCCACAAAGTCATATGTCAAGAAGTTCAAATGCTATTTCCCCAGTGTTAGAGTTACTGTACTTGATAGAGTCAAACACATGTAGGTAACAGGAGAAAAATTTGAAACACATACCAGGGGCTGAGGAGGAAGGCTGAATTGTGAAGTTGTCAGAATAAAGTGAATGAGAAAAATACCCATAGTAGGGTATTCAATAAATACATGTCTGTGGAAATATGAGGCTTCTTAGAGATGGATTATGTTAAGCCTAAAGCTATTCTTTTGTTTTGAGAGAAGAACATTTTACAATGGAGAAAGAAATGACTGTCAAGTTTTATCAGAAAACATCGCACACATTTTCAAATAAAACAATATTCCAGATGCACTGAACACATTCTAGATGCAATCATACATGAAGTTCTGGCAAAAAAAAATAAAAGACCATAAAACTACAGGTTGTACTCTGACATATTTCACTTCATTCATTCTTTTAAAAAAAATACTGTTTGTAATATATATGGATCTGTGGGTGGGGCCATATTCCCTTAGCATAAAGGCAATTTCAGCAGCAAATACAGGCTTGATTCAAATTGTATTCAGTGTCTGAAAGAGCTTCATTTTAAAATTTGCATCAAACTAACAAAATATTTGAAGATGCTGAAAGATTCTTCAATTAGTATGAAGTCAGAAGGAAAGGGCTTGCAGACTATAGAGTTCTTCATAAAGACTAACTTTGTCAGGGCAAGCTGCAGTGAACGAAGAGGAAAGGAAACCACTGTGGTCACACTGATGTGTTTGTCTGGTTTTTTACTCTTGTTTTTAAAGATGGAGTTCTACAGTGAGCTCAGTCAAAATGAATACCTAGTCAATGTTTGCATGTCTGAAGGAGATCGCTACAACTGCACACAGTTTTAGACAACATATAATTTTCTCTCAAATGCAGTGACTTTTACTCTAGCTCACAGTGAAGCCTTGTGATATCCTGTGTAAATCCCATATCCCGTTTTGTTCAATTAAGTTGACTCACAAACTCCACTGCCATCTGAAATGCACTGACAGACCCCTAGTACATAAGCTAAGTCAGTCGACAAAGCCATTCCCTCATGGTACTAACAGGATGTGGTCTTAAGTTATGCTGACTGCATTAAACAGAACCCTATTATATTTGATGTGGTTTTAGTTTACAGCAGAAATGCATGCCTACGCAATCACAGTATGAAAATACAAATGGGAAATAATGAGTTGGTTAATTTCAGTGAAGTACTTAGCCCACCAGGGTGGTTCACAATGGTAATGAAAAACCTGCACAGGGAAAGAGCAGGAGAATTGCAAGTTCGAGGCCAGCCTGGACTATACTTTAAGGAATAGGATTTAACTTAGTGGTACATGAAATGCTCTGTGAATCATTCCCCCCCCCCAAGATAATTTAATTTTAATAACAGAGGTAACTGACAATTCATGATTAGCTTCAAGGTAAGAAAAGACAACTCATTCTTACACACATACACAGACACACACATATGCACACATACACACACACACACACACACACACACAAAGGGAGTAATTTAAAATCAGAGAAGAGTTCTAAGTTTTGTATGTATATTCACTTACCTATAACAGCATTTATACAGTTTTATCACGAAGAAAAGTGTTCTTCAAATAACCTTTACAGGACTTCCATAAATAATTGGTAAAGGTGCTTTAAAAAAATTCAGGTTTAGCCTTTAGCAAACAAGTTTTCTCTCATGGGCTGCTCTGAATACATTTTACCATCAGTATTTGGGGAAAAAAATCAAGCATTAGTTTGCACTTATGAGAGATGAAGTCATTACTAGATGACTGGTGTGTGGATTATCTTAGGATAGGCTGAAGGGAGTGTTCTTAAAATATGATCTTTTTCAAATAAAAACTCAGGCAGCTGCAGCACATTTGTCTATGAGAGAACTGTGAATAAACACAGGCTTTAAGTAACAACTAAAATCTATGCCACCATGGTACTGCTGATTTAAAATAAAATATATTTAAAAAACTGATTTTCAATAGGGTTTATTTAATATTTTAAGCCAGCCACCAAAAATAGCATATCTGATCTAAGTGCCTAAAAATAGCAAGGGTTCAGGTTTGCTCTAGAGAGAGTCTGGAATTACCAGGAACCAATCCAGAAAGAGCAAGCCAGAAAGAGTAATTACACATATGACCAGAATATTCCCAGGGCTGCCTACAACCAGGCCCATTGTGAGAACTGGTAGGAAAACCTAAAGATCCTGAGAGTGAGAGATAACCCCAAAAAGTCCCATAAAAGAATAAGACTCACTAAGTTAGATATCTTAGGAGTGGATAAGAAATGCTACAAAGAACCAGAATTATTCATATGTAGCAAGATTTGATTAACAGCTAACACTTAGGAGTAAATGCTGAAATTAGATAAAATTTTCCTTCCTTATCACCTCCTATGTAAGGTCATTTCTTCATGCTATTCTCTTGTGTTTGTTAATGCATAGCTTTTGATTGGTTTTAATATATTTCAGTCTTGTGAATGGAATCCAATCAGACAAGCATGCTAGGCAAGGTATACTTGTGCCCATTTCATCTGTAACCTTGTATATAGACTTTTATCATAAAATGTGTACTTTTGATGTAATACTGGGCTGGATGCTCTGTAGTTTCAGAAAGGAGTATGGTGGTCATGTTATATCTCCAGCACCTGGTACCTCGTAGGCCACAGTGTCTAGGTGTTATACAACTTACTCTACAGCAAATTCTCTCTCTGTTTAATCTGAAGTCTATAATATTAGAATATGACAGACTTTGCAAAAATAGTCAGTAAAATTGACCATCTTTTTCTTTGCTAGCATAAACTAATATAAATATATAAAGATCAAGAAAACAATGAGATCTAGGACACCAAGATGAAGGCATAGAAGATACTAGTCTCCCTCCCTGCTCCCTCTCTGTCTGTCTCTCTCTGTCTCTCCCTCTGTCTCTGTCTTTCTCTCACATGGTGGGGTGGAATAATAATAATAATAATAATAAAATAATAATAATAATAATAATAATAATAATAATAATAATAATGAGAGAGAGAGAGAAAGAGAGAGAGAGAGAGAGAGAGAGAGAGAACATACCCACAAAACAAAACCAGCTCACTAGCCCTAACTGTAGCAACACAGGAGACACAGAGGCAG
>NC_034613.1:41436905-41442663 GCF_900095145.1 Mus pahari | reverse complement strand
CTCTCTCTCTCTCTCTCTCTCTCTCTCTCTCTCTCTCTCTCCTCTCTCTCTTTCTGTTTTTTCTTATCATTTTGAAATCAGGAAAAAGGTTTATTTATTAAAGACTCCACCTAACTGTTAACTCTAACAATAATTTAGCTGAAACCATAAATGGTGCTGGATTCTGCCCAGAGGATAAAGGCTGACAATTCCTATTTTTAGACATGGCCTTTTGAGCTAAGCCTGGTGGTTCGCGCCTTTAATCCTAGCAGCTGGATACCTGTGAGATCAAGGCCTGCCTGGTCTACATAGTGAGTCCTAGGAGAGCCAGGGCTACATAGTAAGACTGTGTCTCAAAAACAAACAAGATACCATCTTTGGCCATGGGTAAGATGAGCCAGCAAGCTCTGATAGCATATTCTAATGATGTCTGCGTAGTGGAAAGTCTCTGATGGTGCAAGTAAAAGATTCTGGGAACATGAAGCATAATGAAAAAGAAGAATGGGAAGGAGAAAGTAAGGGTGGCTTCAAGGCCTAGAAACATATCCTTCTCTTCTTCTAATAGAAACTCTTTGTTTTGTGTAAACAGATTCACTAAAATAGAGTTGACATATAAACACCTGCATGTATTTAATATTTAAAATTAAATACTCAGGATGGATGTTTTCAAATACCCATTACTATTACCATTGACAAAGAAGGTGAAGAATCTACCCTAAACCTCCTTGCATTTGGCTCTTTGTGGAAGTGGGCAGGTTTCTATCACTTAAGAAGTAAGTACGGGGCAGCACTCATGTAGTCCCAAACTAGGGAAGAAGACACAGCACATGGTCTGTGGTGAGCTCAAGAAAGGTGTGGCTCATAGAGTGAGATTCTCTATCCAAATAGTGGTGAGTATAAGAATAACAATAATTAATAGCAAAATTTACAAAGGAAGATTAATACCATAGCTGCTATTTAAAATATTAAAGATATGGTACCTTAAAAAGATACCACCTTTCAAAAAACATAATGAA
Source organism: Mus pahari (assembly GCF_900095145.1). Taxonomy (NCBI): domain Eukaryota; kingdom Metazoa; phylum Chordata; class Mammalia; order Rodentia; family Muridae; genus Mus; species Mus pahari. The sequence continues at coordinate 41,441,668 of NC_034613.1, read as the reverse complement.
AATAAGTTATGAAATAATATAGCATGCACATTACCTTTAAATAGGACCCATAGTATTTTGTTACATATGAGCTGTCGCACTGACTCAAAACAGTTATTTCTTGTTGGATGTCTTCTATTTCATCCTCGGCTTCCTCAAGGTCAATGATTTTAATTGCAACCACTTGCTGAGTACGGTTATCAATTCCTTTGAAAACTTCTCCAAAGGAGCCTTTTCCAATGCGCTCTAATTTTGTGAACAGTTCTTCTGGATCCGCAATATTATTCTAAGGGGAAGAAAGAAAGAAAAGTGAAAAGTGAGCTGTCAGATGGGTGCTGGGAACTGAATTTGTGTCCTCAGCAAGAGCAGCTCTTGTAGTGCTCTTGAACCCTGAGGTATCTCTCCAGACCCATGAATCAAACTTTTTTTTACAGCAGCTGTTCTGCTTCAGTTGTTTCAACTTTAATTTTTTCAACATTTTATTAGATATTTTCTTCATTTACATTTCAAATGCTATCCCGATTGTCCCCTATACCCTCCCCCCACCCTGCTCCCCTACCCACCCACTCCCACTTCTTGGCCCTGTTGTTCCCCTGTACTGGGACATATAAAGTTTGCAAGACCAAGGGGCCTCTCTTCCCAATGATGGCCGACTAGGCCATCTTCTGCTACATATGCAGCTAGAGACACAAGCTCTGGGGGTACTGGTTAGTTCATATTGTTGTTACATCTACAGGGTTGCAGCCCCCTTAAGTTCCTTGGGTACTTTCTCTAGCTCCTCTATTGGGGGGCTCTGTGTTCCATCCAATAGNTGACTGTGAGCATCCACTTCTGTGTTTGCCAGGCACTGGCATAGCCTCACAAGAGACAGCTATATCAGGGTCCTTTCAGCAAAATCTTGCTGGAATGTGCAATAGTGTCTGGGTTTGGTGGCTGATTATGGGATGGATTACCAGGTGGGATAGTCTCTGGATGGTCCATCCTTTTGACTTGGCTCCAGACTTTGCTCTAACTCCTTCCATGGGTATTTTGTTCCCTATTCTAAGGAGGAATGAAGTATCCACACGTTGGTCTTCCTTCTTCTTGGTTTTCTTGTGTTTTACAAATTGTATCTTGGGTATTCTAAGTTTCTGGGCTAATATCCACTTATCAGTGAGTGCATATCAAGTGACTTCTTTTATGACTGGGTTACCTCATTCAGGATGATATCCTCCAGATACATCCATTTGCCCAGGAATTTCATAAATTCGTTGTTTTTAATAGCTGAGTAGTACTCCATTGTGTAAATATACTACAATTTCTGTATCCATTCCTCTATTGAGGGACATCTGGGTTCTTTCTAGCTTCTGGCTATTATAAATAAGGCTGCTATGAACATAGTGGAGATGTGTTCTTATTACCAATTGGAAGATCCAGCAATATTCTCCGGGCATATACCAAGAAGATGTTCCAACTGGTAATAAGAGTCAAACTTTTTAAATAGAGGACAACAGATCAGATTAATGCTACAGAATATTTCATGTAAGTTTCACTTTCTATCCTTTCACCAAATATATCAAATGTTGTCAAGGATATAGAGAAAGGGAAATTGTTATATACAGTTAGTGGGAATGTGAATCATCATAACTACTATAGAGTCTTCTGAAAACCAAAAGTAGAAATCTACCATTTGATCCAAGTATCACACACTGGAGTTTATCCTTTAAAGAAATGAAAGAACCTTACCAGAGACATATATCTTCATGCATGTTGCTGTACTAGTCACAATAGCCAAGATATGAAATTAGTTTACATACCATCAAGAGACGAATGGATAAGAAAAATGTGATATACACACATATACACAAATAGAATATTACTCAGCTATCAAAAATGGTGTACTATACAGCAAAATAGATGGGAGTAGAGGGTGTGACATAAAGTAAGACAGATGCAAAAAGGCAAATTTTGTATACTCTTATATGAGTATGTTTTAAGAAGGCCATTGGAATATATAATAATGATTGTTAAAGGATGGGAAGAGTTGGGGAGGAGGGCGCAGAAGATGTTGGATGGTGGGTATCTAAACACAGCAGGAAAAGTTTATAAGTTCTAGGGTACAGTCTGTTGGGGTGGGGAGTTATGGTTTACAATAAGCTAATATGTTTTATGAATAACAAAAACTCAATCTCAAGGTCTCCAAACACAGAGTAATGATAAAGAGATAGGAATGTTAATCACTCTGATACGCCCTACACATACAGTATATAGACATGGAGATATTATATCATACCACATAACAATGTACAACTGTTATGTGTCCTCATTTTTTATGTTTCAGAAGGTAATAATATTAACTACCCCATTTTGACTGTTACATACTATTATGTGTGTACCATATTTTCTCCTAATACCCAATTATGTGTATAATTAAAATACTTTAAAAAAATATAGAAGATATCCCACTGGGCAGTGGTTGCACATAACTTTAATCCCAGCACTTGGGAGGCAGAGGCAGGTGGATTTCTGAGTTTGAGGCCAGCCTGGTCTACAGAGTGAGTTCCAGGACAACCAGGGCTATACAGAGAAACCCTGTTTCGAAAAAAAAAAAAAATCCCAAGTTACCTTACAGAAGGTTACAGGAGGGAACTAGAATTAGATAATAGAATCTAGAATTAAGCATAAACATGTGCATTGGCATAACTTAAATATATAAATGTATTGACTTTCATGATAGAGACAGATTTTGCCTTAAAAGATGACTTTCATAAGACAACCTTTTACAGTCTCATTAATATTGCTAAAGAGACAAGACACTGCTGATCAAAACCTTCCAAATGGAACATTATTAATGTACACTTGAGGGCTCTGCAAGGCTAATACTTTGCTTTGAGCTTCTTTAAAACACAAAAGGATGCTATCTGATTCTAGTCCATCAAATTTGTCAACTAAACAGAAATCTAAATTTCATTTACAATTTCCCCAAGTTTTGTCTTAACCTGAATTTCAGGAGACAATTACAGCATCTACATATCCTTTGTGTTTCATGTCATTTTAAAAAAAGTAGCTGTGGAAGTTTCCCTGCAATTGAAGAATTTGGTGGCCTTCTCTTTCTGATCTTACCTAAAATACAGTTCAAACATGACCCATTTAGCCTCGAAACCTCGCCTATTCTCCTTGGTTGGGCTTAATATTCTTTTCTTGGGAGATAAACTTTCTATTTCAGTCTTTTTCTCTAGTTCAAGATGAGTGTGCATCCCTACTCAGCTTTAGTATCCATCTCCAGGGTGCATCTCTAGATGGAGCCAATACACCTAGGTATTCCCATAGGGCTTCCCAAAGGAGTTGCAATATACTTCCAATAGCTTATATATAAGTAATTCAAAGCTTACATTTTATTAGTATTTTTTCTCAAAAACTAAATACATATTTTTCGAAGCACTTTTGTTTGATTGTTTTTGTTTTGTTTTGTTTTGTTTTGTTGATGTTCTGGGGACATGGTCCCACTTCAATGCCCAGGCTATAATGCATGTGATCCTTCTGCCCCACCTCTTGAAAGCTAGGATTATAGGGGTTAACAGCCTGGCACAGCTCCATTGGTGGTGCCTTCTACCAGCACTGTCCTGTGATTACTATCATATATATGGTGGCTAACCCACACTTACCTCTTCCTACCTCATGTGATAATTTTTCTCTTTGTAGAAGCTTGTGGTGAAAATAGGCGTGAAATAATGTGGTGGTTAGTTCACCTCTCTATAATTGCCTAACTGCAGAGGACTTGGATAAAATTCAATGTCAAGTTTTTGTTTTCTGTCTTTTGGAGTGTATATGTGTACATGTATGTGGATGGGTGTGAATTCACCTCTGAGTACAGGTAAATATGCATGTGTGTGTACTTATATGAGGAGGTGAGAGGGAAACCTTGGATGTCATTCTTCAGGACCTTCCCAACTTATTTTGTGTTTGAAAAATCACCACCACCACCACCACCACCATCATCATCATCATCATCATCATCATCATCATCATCATCAACAGCAACAGCAGCAGCAGCAGCAGCAGCAGCAGCAGCAGCAGCAGGCGTGACATATATACCACAGTGCATGTTTGGAGGTCAGAGAACAACATTTGTAGAGTACTTCTCTCCTTCCATTTCTATGTGGCTTCTAAGGATGAGCTCCGGTCACCAGACATACATGGCGGGCATTTTATCTGTTAAGCTAACTTGTTGGTCCCCAACTTGATTGTTTTAAGAAATGGTCTCTCACTGAGACACAAGGCTCACCTCATAGGTTAGGAGACCAGCACAAAGATTACAAGCGTGCATCCAGCCCGCTCAGCTTTGACATGAGTTCTGAGGACCAAACTCAGGTTCTCCTGCTTTCAGAGTTAACACTGTACCAGTGAAGTTAGCATCAGCCCCTCAGCCTTTTGTGATATACCTATAAAGTACTTCTGGACTTTGGAAATACAAACTTGATAAGGAATACATATTTGATCTACCTTCTAATAATATAGTCTGAGGAGTATACTATTAGCTAACTTAATAATAAGAATCTTCCCTTGTTAAGAAACAGAAATTAAATTCCACTCTTCTTAATTGGAGTTTTAAAAGGCTTTAACTGAAGCTATTAACCCTAGGGGGGACACAGCTGCTCTCTGCTTTCTGTAATAAATAGGCTTCTGTGAATATGTAAATCATAGATTTAAAAAGCAAGTCACAATGCTCATGCCAGCAAGATTCTGCTGAAGGGACCCTGATATTGCGGACTCTTGTGAGGCTATGCCAGTGCCTGGCAAACACC
>NC_034613.1:41429599-41436686 GCF_900095145.1 Mus pahari | reverse complement strand
GTTATAGGGAACTTTCAGGATAGCATTTGAAATGTAAATAAAGAAAATAAAAAAAAAGGAAGTCACATTTTAAGGAAACTATGAAGTGAATCCTAACTTATCAATATAGTTAAAGAATTTAAATTGAGTACCAGCAAGTTGGAGACGGAAAGATTCATCATTTACATGGTTACATTTCAGCTATAATTCCAGGCTTTAAACTTCTGCAAAACACCAACTTTCAGACTAGAAGAAATCTGAAACCAAGTTTTTTTTTTTTCTACCATAACCTCACTCTCTGAGAGGTAGAGACCTTTGTCCCACCACCAATTCCAGAATCCCTGATTTAAAAAAACACCCAGTTTATAATTTCAACTTTAACATCTTACACCAAAGCATCCTTAACTTCTACACTGTTTGCTTAGTTTTGTTTTTCTGTACCATCATATCATTTTCCTTCCTTCCTTCCCTCCCTTTCTCCCTTGGTCCCTCCCTCCATTCGTCCCTCCCTGATCCTCTTTTTCTTTCTTTCTTTGATAGACGTTTAGCCATGTTGCCCTGACCTGCATGGGAATCTTTTTTCTCTCCCAAAATGCTCTTCAATTTAACCAGCTGAGTGTTGAGACTGTGGGAGTATTCCACCATACACAACTTTCTTGTCTTTTTTTTTTTTTAAGGGCAAAGTTAAATAAATGACTAGTAAGCATTTAATGTAAAGCACTGAAATCCTACCTGCCCGGGGCCATGTGGAAGAAGGCTTTTTGGATTCTCAAACTATAGGAACAGAGTGCTGTACATCATGCTCAGCACTATAGCCTTAAAGATGAAAACACCCAGGACACATCAAAGAAGTTTTAATTCAAAATGCCCAAGATTGCACACACACACACACACACACACACACACACACACACACACACACACACACACATCTCTCTTTGAATATGAGGTATCTCAGTAAGATTGTTGTCACTGTGGGACAAAGAGTGAAATCAGACCATAATAAGTTTAAGTAAAGGAGGTAGATTTCTCAGAGTTTCTGGGCTAGGAAGGGCTGAGCTCAGGCATTCTAGAGTCTCCAATAATCAAGACCCAGGTTGAGTAAGGCTGACCTCTAAGGCAGTGGTTCTCAACCTGTAGATTGCGACCCAAACAGGGGTCACATATCAAGTACTTTGTATATCAGAGACTTAACATTATAATTAATAACAGTAGCAACCTTATACTTATGAAGTAGCAATGAAATAATTTTATGGTTGGGGGTCACCACAACACAGGGAACTGTATTAAAGGGTCACAGCATTAGGAAGGTGAGAGCTAACCATTGCCTAAGGTTTGGCATTGGCCTCCCGATCATGACCACAGACACCTTTTATTCCTCTAGAAATCCTTAAGAGGTATGCAACAAACAGAGAGAGTCTGTGTTCACCGGTGCCTTACACTGTAATAAAAACCAAGCATGTATACAGTCAATAGATGAGTTCTCATGAGATAGAAAAATAGGTTTTTCTGGATTATTCTCATGTCTATAATTGCTACCTAACAAGTATGATGTACATAAATAAAAGGGACTCTCCACTGGCTGTGTGAGCCAAATATCTGTTCCCTCATGTTATTTTTTTTATTTTTTCTATGAATATTGTGAAAAAATAAAAAGGTTGTAGTGGATTTATTGTACAAGATTCTGACATAAACCAGTTGAAAATGAACAGACATAGACAGGTAGTACTGCAGGGTTCAAGATCACAGGACAATATATTTTGCAAGGACTGGACATACACAATTGATTTTGGCTTTAGTCACTGGGTTTTTGAGCAGGTAGGAAATGCAAAGGTCATAGAACCTCATCTCTTATCACCACTATCAACAATATGGAACTACTGTGTGTCTGCTGTGTCCTAAAGTATTCTCACCCAATCAGCCATTGAAATCTAAGGCCATTTATGTCAAGATGGTGGCAGATATAGTAAGAGGCCAAAGGCTCCTCGAAATCCCAGGGTTAAAAAAAATAATAGGACATTTGAGATAAATAGGGAGTTAGTAAAACTTTTTCTCCAAACCCACTAGATCACATTAACTTATTCCTTGTAGCCAACTAAAATTTCATATCCTTTTACAAACTACTTAACACTGCATTGCAAAGCCTGGGGGGTATTGGTGAAATAATCTAAGAACGAAAAGACAAAAATATTTCATTCATATATGTGGAATTTTAAAATAAAATCCCACAGTCTCTGTGTGTAGAGGAATGGTTACTGGGAGCTAGGACCATGGGTGAGAATGGAGGTAGGCATCAAGGAGATATTTTTTAATAATACAATTCCTTATAATAATTTCTAAACCAATCTGCAGGAGTCTGTCCCCTGTACACATATGCAGCTACCATATCTTTCCATGTGGAATCTTGACTGACTACCCACCAAGGTTACTGCAATTGGTTGCTTTTTCCCATGGCAATAATGAATCTGGAAGCAGCTAACCTCTCAACAGTGATATTCTAGCTCAGGATTCCCATAGGATCCAATGTCAGCATGCCAAGAGCTCTGATCAGTGATTTATTACAGATTTCAGCTCAGTTCATAAACAATTCCCTCAAATTGATGGATTGATCCAAGATTAAAAATATTTATTATCAATTATTAATCTTGTGCTAAGTACTGGGTAGGTCTAGAATGATTCCAATGGTTGTGTGAGTTTTCAGGCTACTTCACTAATGGGAAGGATTAAACAAACACCCCATAAATTTTGCTAAACTCTTGAAGAATGTGCTGTGAGTGGAACATTTCTCTACTGTGTACCACCTCAGGATCATATTACAAGGATCTGATAAAATTTTATGGAAACCTTAAGAGACTTCCATGATTTATATTTCTGAAGTAAAATACTCAGCCTGACTATATTTTACGTATGACAGAATAAGAACTGAGATCAATATTAAGTATGTTTCTAATTAAACATAAGGAATTTGGCTTGAGGTCAGATTCCTTTCAGTAGCCAGTTGCTTCAGTCTGCATTTCCACATTTATAAGACCTCAAAATGTTTATGTAGGTGTATAAAGAAAATGTTCTTCGTTTATCTATCTTTATAGTGTACTTACATTTTTAGGTCTCTCTCAAAGATTATTAAACTTGCTTCTGCAAAATAAAGCAGGGCTCGGGTTGCCCTCTTTCATGGGTGTGTGGTGAGATAAGTGGAGTGCAGTCAGAGACGTAGTTACAGCAACTCTGAGCTTCCCCATGGTCATTAGAAGGCGTTTAATCACTCACAGTCCAGTCCCTTTCTTTACACACCCACTTAAAAGCCCATTTAGAGACAGATGGGACCAGCAACGCAGTCCTGGTCTTAGTGGCAATGCGTGGAGTCAGAGGTCTTGTGCAGCATTGTCTTCTACTCTTAAGGCAACTGTTTAAACTTTCAGCAATTCTGTGCATAGCAACAAGAAAAATATGTTCATAAGGCAGAAATACAATTAAATTCTTAAGTACTTTTTCATTTCCCCTTTATTTTATTATTCCTAGTTTTAAGTGCATCTCATTAGCAAGCATACTGTGAGCATAAATACATTGGTAAAGGATAACTTGATTAAAATTATTACCAACGGTTTTGACATAACAGCATGTATATAACACAGCAGCTAGAGGGGTTTCCCTTGATTAGTAATTGTGAGTCTACTTCTTCTCTTAAGAACAAAAGAATACTTGATAATATTCCTTCATCTTAATTCCACCCACTCAAGAGAGGATAGGAGAGAGAAGAGCTTTTTCTACTCTTGACTTGCTCTCTGCTCTTTCCCCAGGGCTCATATTACAAAAACGAAAATGGAGTACAGTAGAACCCAGTCAGAGATGTGAAGAATGAAGTTCTTTACATATGTTTGTGAGACAGTTCAATTTGCAAAGCAGGGGGAGGGAGAATGAAACCTTTCTTCCTGTCTCCTGTCACCTTTGCACATGTTTTTAAAGCAAGACGAAATACAGAATTAATGAGCAGCACTTTACCATACTTATCCCACCTTTGAGATGCTCAAGCAGGAAGCAGGACTTTTACTAGCTCTGTTTCCCAGATAGAGAGGCTTCTACATCCCTGTTATTCTAACTGACATTTGTCCAGCCAAGTAAATCATCCTTAGGCCTAAGTGCTTGTAAATGAAAGGAAATAACTAATTTTGTCTTTTTGACTAACTGTAGAATCTAAAGTGCCTTAAACCTTTAATTAGAGCCATGGGTAAGGGAAAAGATGGATCCTGCAAACAATCACATTCTTCTCTCGATAAACGAGCAGTCAAGGCTATCATCACAAGAAACGCTGGATGCAAATTCCATTGTATCATTTAGCTCATTTCTCTCTGACCTTACATCCAGTCCGGAGGAAAACGGAGGCCTGTGTCTCCTAGCATTACAGAGGTAGAGAGCAGAGAGGTCAGGCAAAATTGGCTTAATTTTGCTTATCCTGAAAATTACAAGACATCCAAGATTAAATGTCAGCTTCGCCATCTGTCTGATGAAGGAGAGTGGGTGGATACAATAATCTTTACATTCCTTAATGGTCAGATGCTGCATGCCTGTGAAGTATTAGAAGCCAAGTCCCCTTGTTCTCCCTTTCTCACTCACAGTAGCCAACTCTGGATTCTAAACATAAAGAGATGAATTGGCAATGACCACACAGTCTGCTCTACAGCTGTATACAGTGAGTGAAATGAAAAGCATGCACTACCATGTGCCAGCAAAAAAATCAACATCACTAACCCATTGCACTTCCCTAGCCCTAGCTTTAGGGAAAGAGCCATACAGTGAACTGTGCATACATCTCTGCCCTTCATATAAAGATGTGTGTGTGTGTGTGTGTGTGTGTGTGTGTGTGTGTGTGTGTGTGTGTGTAAAATCAGTCCCCAAAGTCAAGACAGCCAGGTCTGGAACAAATATAGAACCTAAGAGTAACTTCTTTCTTAATTGTAAAGGACATCCATTCAGAAAGTATTCATAAAGGTAACATAGTTGGGTGTGGTGGCATACTCCTTTAATCCCAGCATTCGGGAGGCAGAGGCAGGTGGATTTCTGAGTACGAGCCCAGCCTGGTCTACAAAGTGAATTCCAGGACAGCCAGGGCTACACAGAGAAACCCTGTCTCGAAAAACCAAAAAAAAAAAAAAAAAAAGGTAACACAGTCATACTGAGCATAAATAGGACATCCAACAAAACCAAACACCCAAAGTGAAAATTCGGGGGGTATTTGACCATATCTCAAGCCCAGTGTTTCCCTCAGATAGTAGTTTAGAAATACAAACTCTAATGCAATGCTCCAGTGGCCTATGGTTCTCCTTTCTTATTTTTTTAAGTCTTTGAATGATGCAGTTTTCTCAATGAATGATATCCTGCCGTTGTCTTATCTCTGGGTATCCCATAACTTTAATAAAGGCAACAGCAATACTTTGCACCTCAATTAGAGCATGCATTGTATTATGCTCGTGTTCTCTTTCATTAGCACAAGCTTTTGATTTCCATCAATAAGCTAATGTTAAGGGTAGGGCACCTTTCTCTTCAGGCCCAGGTATGTTTCACATGGACCTAGTACAATATTTTATGCACTGTAGTCTTTGGATTTCACAAATTATTTACTGTAGGGACCACCTAGGCATCAGGTTATCTTCTAATTTACAATTGGGTTTCTGGCTTTTGCTATGACGGAGGTTACATTCAATAACCTAAAGAGTGTTAAAATAGGTATAAAAATTTCAGGTAACCCCTGTGTTCATATCTGATTAACTTTCCCTAAAAGTTGAGTTTTTCTTCGACAGGGGACATCAAGCTGGAAAACAGCAGTTTGGGAAATAGTACAAATCTATAGCCAAGGAAGAGCTGGGAGTTGCAGCAAGCTCAAGGATTCCTATCAGTGGAATGTGCAAATCTGATTGTGGGAGCCCATCTGCCCCAGCAATTAGGGAAAGCTCATGACTCCTGCATGTCCTGGGGCTGCCTTGCATTTTATACTCTAATGTAAAGATTAGAGGCTTCAAGAGTCAGGACATGCACTATCACTGTGCTGTACATCTCTTAATTTAGCTGGGCTAAACACATTTAAAAACACACAATTCAGTCAGGGTCAGGCTTAACTATGAACATTAGTGTTAAATTGAGAGGGATTATTACGGACTAGACAGGATGTTACATAAATATGGCCTGGGATTGATAATAAGCCCTAACTATCAAATATTCATTCAGAAAGGAGGAAAAGACCACATAGTGAAATGAAGACAGGGATTCTGTTACTATATAAATGGTAAAAAAAAAAAAGTAACCTAATTTATTCAGGCTATTATTTCATCAATCCCACACAGGGCACTTTCAAGTGATGGACACTGAGAGGCTCATTCTGCCATCTGTGTGAGAGTTAAATAAAAGGATGTCGTTTCACTACTTCCAGAAGAAGGCACCTTTGCATACCATCTAGGGCAGCAGCAGCCAATTCAAACAGATATCGAGCCATCTCGGGTAACGTTATGATGAATCTTTAGCACACTTATTAAAATGCACTGAATTAAAACAAAATTGATTTGCTCCTGCCCTGGCTTCCTTTTAGATACAGAACTCCAATTAAAATCAATAGGTTTGAAGCTTGTAAGCACAGCACTAAATTATTAACACCATGAGTTCTTTTAGAAAATTAACACTGATTGAAAAAGTGGAATTTTACGTTGCCTTACCTTTTCATTCTTAATGAGAAAGTGGCTGCAGAATAATTCCCCTTCAACATTTTCCCCCTTAATCAAATCTATCCTCGGAATGAATTTAATCAAAGAGTGTTTGCAAGGAGTTGCCCAAAGGAATCTTAGGACTCAGGAAAATGATCTCTTGGGTCCTGCTGGCTTTAACGTTCTATGATCACAAGAAAATGATGCTGGTGTAATGGGGACATTGCTAACAAATGATTTTAATGGTGGACAATAGTACAGATGAAGGCAAGGGGAGAGCATTTTATACTAAAAAAAAGTTTTACAATATGACAGATAATTCATTTTCATTTCCCTCAAGTGAAAAATACCATTGGAGTTTTCTCTCTCTCTCTCTCTCTCTCTCTCTCTCTCTCTCTCTCTCTCTCTCTCTCTCTCTC
>NC_034613.1:41417681-41429585 GCF_900095145.1 Mus pahari | reverse complement strand
GTGTGTGTGTGTGTGTGTGTGTGTGTGTGTGTGTGTGTATGGGTGTGTATTTGTGTGTGTATATGTGTGTGTTTAAAATAATGTTTCTTGTTAATTTGTGCTCTTAAAAAAGATTTAGACAAAACCATTATTCAGTAAGAACACACTTAGAAATTGAACTTTGTATATATATATATATATATATATATATATATATATATATATATATAAATTATAGAGGAAGAGGACATGCTTTGAGGAGGACGTGAGGGGACTAAGCAGGAGCTGGAGTGAGTGAGGACGTATATGAAGAAGATACATTATACTCATGAATGAAATTCAAAAAAAAACAACAACAAAAATGTTTTTGAAAAAGAATATACTCAGAAACCAAGTAAACTAAAATAGCTATGCCTGAAATACTAGGCTAAGAACTATTACAACTTAGCTAAACAGCTCTGTACCTAGCACGTCAGACATGCACCTTGTATAAGTACCTTCCTTAAAGGGGACAGAGCTGGCTGGATTTCAGCATCCTTACTAATAATGACTTTATTATTGTCATTTCCTTAGCACATGAAATGTCATTCATTAAGAAACAGTACTAGACATCTTCCTAAAGAAATGGAGTTAAGAAAAAATCTTATACCTTTTCTTTTAAATTAATTCGCTTTGGAAGTTTGCCAAAATTTTCTGTACCAAAAAATTTCAAACCTATCTTCTTTTCTCTCAACAACCCCACTGTTATCCCAAATGTCTTGAGCATTTTGGACATCAAATATTCCACTCTACAGGTACAGATTTACCAGTGTTTATACCCATTGGTCTTATTGATATTACCAAAATTGGTACCAAGCACAATTTAAACCTTTGGATAGATTAAATGTCAAAATAAAGGGAAAATATCACTCAGTAATGAGTTACATAATAATGAGCTAATCTTTAAATTTTTAACAAATATTATAAGCAAGGAGCTACTTCCCTGTTTTCTCTATAAATGTGACTCATCTGTACTAATGTTAATGCAAACCATTTTCTCTTTTGAAACTTGAAGAGTCTTTTTCTATTTAACACCCAATCCAACAAAACTATCATTCTCCAAATAGAATAAACAATAGCAGATATCAATGTTTTATATACATAGAAGGAAAAAAATCTTCCTTCAAATAATGCCATATGGTCTATTTATGCACTTTGAAAAAAATAGTAAAATTTTAGAGCAGAGGTGAGCCTTGAAAAGCTCTTGCCCTTTTGACTTGGTAGTAGATCTCTAGGTGAGAGAATGGTGTAGTGGGCTGTAGCAAACAATTCCAGGTTGATCACAAATGATAAAGTCCCTCAATCAGTTCTTATATTGTTCTTCCCAACATAATCTTGATGACTGATTAAAAGTCACTAAAATGCTTTCAGTAGCATCTATCCAAGATCTGCAGTCTCCAATTTGAGCTGAATTCTAGCCTCCCACTTTAGAGCCACTTTAGAGCCTTTGCCAGAAAGTCACTAAGGAAGTCTAACTGTCCACCTCAAAAAACTGAAACAAAAGCAAGAAACCATTCAAAAACACAATGGAGGGAAAAGTCTCTTTGCTTTTCCTTGCCTTAGATAAATTCTCTCTCCCTGGTTCTTTCTTCTTTTCACAGCTAATATTAATGCCAGTTCAGCTACCCGATAAAATCTTTCCCGATCATTTCTATAGCTTGGTCTAACTTATTCTTGCTCAGAATTTTTGATCAGGCTGGTAGGGAGCCACTGACAGTTTTTGGCAGATGAGGGATAAAATAAATGTTGTATTTCAGGTAATTCCATCATGTCGGCACACAGCCTTGAGTCGAATTACTGACAAAAGCCAGAATGGCATGATAAAAAGCAAGGATGATATCTGACACTTTCCAGGGGGGGTGAAATGCTGATAGAGGCTCATGATTAACGAAACGTGGAGAGAGCAGAAACCTGCAGTGAGTTATACATAATGCCTGCTACTCTCCATCATTTTGTGATTTGCTAATACATGCTTTATGGCTGATGTCACCTCCCCTACGAAATCAAGTGTTTAAGTGGTTTTTGGTAGAGCCTGATTATTTTATATGCTGTGATCTAATAATTTTAATGCATTTTTGATTAAGTATTATTCTCCTTACTGCTGACGAGGTACCTGATATGTTAATTGTAGGGGGGAGAAACTTATACAGTACAGGAAGAAACAAATGTGATTATATCTGACAGTTAACACTCGCTGTTCAATTCCCTTCTCTAATAGATATAGCTGTTGAAATTAAAATACTAATAAAAGCAATTAATGCTCTCTTCTGCCTTCGCTCTATTCTGCCCTCCAATATTTTCCCTCATTTTCTGTGTGAAAATTGGGAAAATTATTAAAATGCATCCATAAAAATCACAAATGCTTAGCTTTCATTATTGTTATCAATTCAACATCTTATACAGTTTAGTCCTTAAAAAGTTATCTTTAAGAAGCAAAGAAAAAATGTTTACATTTACTATAAGCCAAGGCCTTTCCTTCAGGTTAGCATTTTAATAATAGGACTGTATATAAATCAGTTGTCTTGCAAAGACTATACACCTAACCACAGAGGAAACAATACACAACCCTTTCTTTCTCTAGACCAGCAGTTCTTAATGGGGGTCAAAGTTCAAAGTCCTAAGGTTGGGTTGGAAAACAGTTTCAGGAAGGGGGCTTTGTGAGTCAGATGAAGTCTGCAGTCTTAGAATGTCATATTTTTAAAAACAATTCTCTACAAACATTAACATTTTTCCTCTTTCTCTACCTTCAAGTGGGGACCAGGGATAGAGTTCAGTGTTAAAATACTTCCCCAGAATGTGCTGGGTTCCATTCCCAGCCTGGTAATAGACATTTATTATTATTATTATTATTATTATTATTATTATTATTATTATTATTATTATTATTGTTGTTGTTGTTGTTGTTATTGTTGTTATTAGTATCACTATTATTGTAGCTTGCAAACCACATAAGAGGGCTATAGGCAGAATCTGGTCCTTGACTGTAGCATGCAAAGTGTTACCATCAGGAACTCACCATATGTTAAACAGAGACAGACAGATAGGCATGTGTACACACACACACACACACACACACACACACACACACACACACAAACAATCATAACTGCTTTAGAATGCAAATTGTATTAGCCTTAGTCCTGTGTCCTTCCAAGAAAAATAGGGATCTTTTCTGTTTCATGGTTCAAATAGCAAAGTCCTACTTGAGAAAGTTCCAAAAGCTCCACTGTAGGGTGAATGATAAATATTTTAGCAATACAAAATGTCAAGGACTAGGACATGGTGGGACACTCTGGAGGAGTAGACAGGGGAATTGGGAATGAGAGGGTAGTGGGCTAGGGTACTAGACCTTGCCTCAAAACAAACAAAAAAACAAAGAAAAAGAAACAAAGCCCCCCAAAACAAAAACAAACAACACAAGCAAAAACACAGCCATTCATAAATACCAAGGGAGAATGTAAAAAAAAAAGTCAAATTTCAAGTCCCTTTCCTTTGTCTAAATTGCAAGCCAAACATCATAGTCTTACCTCTCAGAAGAAAACTGATTTCACAGTCAAAAATAAATGGTACATTAATGCCTTCACAGAAAATACATCAAATCTCATTTAATGTGTGTTTGGAATGGTTATTCAGACTCTTCAATATATAAATACTTACATATACCCTTGATATACAAATAGTATATAATCGAGATATGGTGCATCAGGCATGTGATTCCAGCTAGGAGACAGGAGAATTGCTATAAATCCCGGGTTATCCTCAGTTATGTGTTAAGATTATGTATTAAAACAAAATTAGCTAAAGCAAAGTAAAAGCGAACAAAACGCAGTAACAAATAACAATTACAACAATAGCAGCAGCACCCAGGTCCTGAGTCCTAATCAGTGTCTCCCAAAGCCATGCTTAAGTGTTACTGGTACAATCTCCTCAGATCACAGCTGGGAAGATGCTACAGTACAGCAAGGAGAATGCATTGCATCCTTCATCCTCACAGTTAAGAGGAAACAATTTAGTGCCCTTCTAGGGTTAAAAATTCAGTCCTCAAACTTCAGAAATACTTGGTTATATTAACCAAGAATATTCTTTCACAATCAATGCATCTCTTCAGCTAACAGTATTTTAGCAAATCTAAAACTGTGTCTTATCTATCAGCCAGAATTTCGTGTGACACTGTAATTGGATGTCAAACTGTCATAAAAAAAAATGTGCACCAGAGCAATCAGATTAAAATGCTTCTTGTTATCCAGATGGAGCGAGGCAGGCATTCAGGTGAGCAACAGGAGAAACTGAAGCCCCTGGAAAAGCAAGTGGGTTCCGGCTAGTTTCCTTATTTGTTAGTTTTTAATTTCTGCAAAGGATAAAGACATTTATACCTTTTAAACTACTGCAGACTTAAAGTCAGCAGTAGAAACCTTATGATATTTATTATCTGTTAGGCATTCCTAGAAAAACAAAGAAACAAACAAACTGCATGACTACAGTTTGAACTCTTTTCTCAACCAAAACACAAATCAAATAGGCATTAGGCAAACTTATTTCTAAGTAAATCAGAGATGCCCTTCAGCCTTGACATACTCCAGAGAACTATTCTACTCCCACCTCCAGGGCGACCTTAAATGCCAGGACCTATTGAAAATGTAACCATTACATTAAGTTCAATCATTTGAAAATGAGAATCATTCTTTTGCTCTTCCTCCTTAGAAAACAGCAGTACAAATGAGTCAAATAAAATCCATGCCATTTTGGCACTTTTCCTTGCTTAAAACAAAGTATGCCTTTAGCTACACATGTGAAGAAGACCCCCTAAAATGATCACAAGTTTCCAGAAATAATTAATTAGATTGGTATGCGTACGACCACAATTGCACTTCTCAAATAGAGAAGCAGCTAAAAATCACCACACTGTTGTCATTACTTATTCACCCCCCGTCATTCACAAGCTTTCTCTCAAGCAAAAACAAAACAAAACAAAACAAAACAAAACAAAACAAAACAAAACAAAACAAAACACACAGAATCCTTCTTACAGACAATTTCTTGGCATCACAAATCAATTATGCAAATATAACTTTCATCACAGAAGTCATAAGCAACAAGGAAAAAAAGAATTACTGTTACCTCTTCAATCTCCTTTTCTGTTAGCTTTTCCTCCACTCTGCAGAAAGTAGGGAAATTTCCCATTCTTAAAAGAAGTCGATAGACAAAATTCCCAATCTTTGGAGGAAAAGACTATTATCCCCCTTCCTTGAAAATACTGTCTTTCTGTGCTTCCTGAGTCCAGCACAGTTTTCCTTCACCTACATTTTCTGATGCTCATGAGGCAGCAGTAATCCCCTGGCATTAGGAGGTGCTACCTGACCTAAGTAGGGTTTCCAAAAACGATGCCTGAGCCTCAGAAGATAGACAACCCACAACAATAAAGGTAATAGTTTTCTCCTTGCTATTGCAAGAAATCACAGTCTGAAGAGACAACCATGGACGTGTCACCTATGCTAAAGTCTCAAAACTGAGTCATTCTTAGCTACTCGAATCACACGTTTTCATTTTATGTGCCCTTTGGAAAGCTGGTGACAGAGTAAAAAAAAAAAGATCTTTCAGTGACAGTCACCATTTTTCATAAAGAAATAAACAGAAGAAAAAGCAGCTTCCTGGTACAAAATTTTGTTTGTGAGTGAGTCACACTCCAATATCTGGTTCCCTCCATTCCCTATCACCTTCGATTCCATAGTGCGAAGCATCTGCAATACATTTAGCTTCAGAATTAGCTTGGACAATGATAACAAGTTTCTGTTAACTACCAATCATTTGCATACTGCCAGTATCTCTGATTTTGCTAACAGTTGAACAGATTTGTGTTTATCAAAGGCAGCTCCTTTGATGCAATGATTCTGTGTAAGACGGTTCTATGGGAGAAATTAACCAGAATATTGGAAATCTTGATAAATGTAATCCTACGTAATGTTCAATTCTAATTCACTAAAACTGCTTAACACTGGCATCGAATTTCATTAAAAGTCAATTCTCATGATCTGTACACTGTATGGAACAGCCTGCTGTGAGCTCAATGTTTTTAAAAATCACAGGGATTTAAGTAACAAGAAAGCAAAACCAGAAAGACCCAGCCATGATCAAAGTGTAACTAAAATGTTTCACAATAAAATACCTAGAATTTCAACACATTTACCTTACAGTGAACATTCTAACTGACAGTCTGCATGCTCTGGATGCCACAATCTTTTGATAAACTTTACTTGCTTCCATTATATGCAGAGCTTCTTAAATGTCATTATCAGGTCATACCTGTTTCTTGAACTTAGTGACCATGTCACCTTTTGTCTACTTTACTCTGAGGACTCACTAGTCTTGTGTTTTAAAACTAGCAACATCTTGATATGCAAATAATGAGTCTTATTTTCAAATAAGGTGTTTTCAAAATACATTTCCTGTGCAATACCCTTGTATGTGCAAATATACATATATGTATACATTCACCCATACATCAATCATTGGTGAATCGATTCACCAATACAAATGTAATAATCTTTACTCTAGTTAATGGATCTTCACTAAAGCATGGGGCTAAGGGTCCAGGTAGATTTTTACACCTTAACAAACTATACTCTCTAGAGGGAAAGCAGGTCATCTGGTAATTATGTAATTAATTAATTCTAACAATGAATAAACACAGATGAAAACATTTTAAGAGAAATTCCTGTATGTGCTTTTTTTTTGGGGGGGGGTATCATCATCAGTTATCAATTTTTATTTCTAAACCATGGATTCTTTTTGTTGTTGCTACCCTGTGTTCATTTAGGATTGAAAAATGATCTAACACAAGACTGGTACCTAAGTGGGTCATCAAGTTCGTTCACATTGTTTGGAGTTGGCAAACTCATTAAATATTTGCTTCTTTTGCTTTTCAGTTCTAATCCTTTGTTTGAACTTGACTCTAGGTTTTCCTACATGGTACCTGTTGGTAAGTGACATCCTAACCTAACAGGTATAGGCAAAGTGGTACAGAGCAGACAGGCCATTTTGGAAGTGGTTTGATGTTTCCTTAATGATTCAGAATTAACTTCATCTCCCTACCAGAAATTTACATATTAATCACAAGTTGGCTTCAGAATAGCATGATTATGAATAAACAGTTTTTCTCATAGCAGCCTAGATCTATTAGATTTAGTTTGTTTGATTGAGGGGCTCCATGTGGGTAGAATGGGGCACAACAGCCAGAGGAGAATTCCGAATAATGAAAGTTGATGCTGTCTATGAAATTGCAAAGGGGCTTAAAAATCTCCAATTTAGGGAAAAATTGTCATTTACTGGCATTTATAATAATGGCATTCTACCCCATTTTAACCAGATTTTATGTGCTTGATATGTGCCTGCATCCCAAGTAAGAGAATTTGCTGAACTATTAACTTCAGAAAACATAGAACCAAGCTGGTCACAGTGTCAGAATTCCACAGAAAGCATCTATTTGCAAGGATTTCTCACCTAAGAGATCTTACCCAGGATGAGAAAGCTTTGTAGCATGGCACCATTGATGCCAATTAGGTTGATACCAGGCTAAATGAAAATGTCACTCAGTGAAAATTTTCCCAGATAGAATTTAAATACAATATAACAAAATTTAAGTTATAAATTGATAAATAAACAAGTTCTTTACTTACAGTACACATGAGTCAATGGTGAATAAAAGCAACAGCGGGCATGTTCTAAGATGCAAACATACCTCGATGAAGGAAACAAATCATGGGAGAGGAAGAGAGGAGTTGCTGTTTTTGTTGTTGTTGTTGTTGTTGTTGATTTTTAAGCTGTAGAACTCAGACACAGTGTTCCCATCCTTGGAGGGATAACTGGAAATCTCACTATTTTCATTTCTCACACCTTCTATCAGTTCCTTCCCGGTTTCCATTTTCTCTCTGAAGCGGCTACTAATTGCTTCTGCTTGGCTGTGTGTGAACCAGCACTTCAGAGTTGGCCTTGTGCTGAGTCTCCTCAAGACTCAGCTGTATGTCTCATTCTTGACCCTCTCATCATGGTTCTCCAATTCCCACATTCAATTAGCCACCAAGGTCTGTAAACCTTGAGTGGTGCTCAGAGGAGTCCCCAAACCAACAGAGCAGCTGTGAACTTATTAGACATGCAAATTCCCAGACTCCACCTCAGACCTCAAGAATCAGAAACGGAATGGCTGGCACCAGCCTTGGGTGTTTTGAAACCCTTTTTAAATCCCACTCCAGGTGGTTTCTTAGAAGGCTGGAGTTTCACCTTTATTGCCCTAGAACACTGATTCTCAACCTTTGGGTCATGACCCATAGGAGGGTCACCTAAGACACAGATATTTGCATTACGATTAATAACAGTAGAAACTTACAGTTATGAAGGAGCAACTAAAATAATTTTAAGGTTGGGGGTCACCACAGCATGAGGACCCGTATTAAGGGTGGCAGCATTAGGAAAGTTGAGAGCTACTGCTCTCGATCAAACATGCACACACTTCCTAGTTTCATCCAACCTGGTGGGGTTTTGAAGTTTTAAGCGAGTCCAAAGACACACTCATCTTGCTAAATAACTTCTGATAACAGACTACAGATAAACCAAGTAAATAAAGGTCTTCAATTGACATTCAAGGCTTTGTACTATGTGTGCAAACAGTTCACTCTAATTGGCACCTGCCTCAAACCTCTGATATATGGCATTTCTTCTCCCATGAACTTCTTTTTATAAATGACAGTATTCTATCTTAATCTCTCTCCTATGGAATGCTTTTGTACCAGATTCTATCTCATTCAGGATTCATTGGTTTCAATTTCAACATGTAGATGGACAGTGATTCTAGTCTAAAAACTTCTTGGAGTCAGAGAATCTCTTACGTGCGCTGTCTCAAAAGATGAGCACACAATCCTGTCTCCCCCAAAATAGGCTTTGAAACAGTTGATGAGTTCTTACTACCTGAAGTCAGAACCAGTTATTTCTTGAAGAGTGAGAACATAAAAACATTAAACCCAAGGCAGTTCAGCCCAGCATGGGCTATATTTCCGACATATATATTTCCGATATATATATATATATATATATATTTCCGATATATTTCCATTTATTTGGGTGGCACACAGAAAGGCTCTGGGCTATTTCAAACAAACAGTCTGGATGTAAACTGGAGAAGGAAATAGGACTGAGTTAATGAGTTTGCTAACCTGTTTTCCCATGGGGTGAGTGGCATTTAAAAGCATACATTTGAAAAAAAATGTTTCTTTCCCCAGGGTGGCTAGACACTCTGACTATAGTCTCTTTAACCACAAGAGGTCAAAGTTCTATTTTCTGTCTCCATACTTAGTAGCATGTGTGCATGCTTCCCTGGTTGGCTGTGTGTGTGTGTGTGTGTGTGTGTGTGTGTGTGTGTGTGTATGCATGCACGAGCTTCTGCTTAAAGTTAAAGCAGGCAGCAGGAAATTGAGACAGAGGAATCTAAAAACTTTCCCAGCTCTGGTAGGTATAAAGTTTGGGAATAAATGCTGGCTTTATGGTTTCTATTGGCTCGGCTTTTCCCAGTTTCCTTGCATTAATAACAACCTACACCGGACCTGATTATCTATGTTGCTCACCCTTCCCCCATCACCTGTTGCTCTGTTATTCAAACTCTACTCCAGCAAACAGCTAAGCCTAGCTTAATATACATGCTGTAAAGCGATATGCCCCGAATCCATCTGTTTAATGGAAATCTGGGGGAGGGGATTTTTTAAAAACAAAAATTGCTGAAACAGAGTGGCTCAAAAATGCATTTTCAAAGAAAACTCTGGATGATTCTAGATGTCCTTGAAGCATTTCCTCCACCTGCCAAAATTTCACTCGTAGGATTATGTTACCAGGCACTATTGAAATCTGGTAGAGTAATTCACCAGCATACTCAGAAATGTCAGAACCCATCTAGTGCGGTATACATTTCAAATCCCCTGAAATTTCATTAAGTTGATATTAGGAAGCTGCTCAGATAATCCACAGCAACTGTTATTATTTGGCTAGACACCCTAGTGTTCTTTAATAAACAAAAATTTTAAGTCATCACGGTTGATTTCAACCTCCCTTGCTTCAATGCTTTGAATTTTATGTCAGAAAGGTATTACTTTCTTTATGGCATTCCTTCAAAGATTTCCCCCTACTTTCTCCTCCACAGGTCAAAAGTGGAGAGGGAGAATACCAACAACATACAATGCCTGGTAAAAGGACCACAGAGAAAGGTCTGAAGAGTTGTGTTTTTTTGTTGTTGTTTCTGTAAACATTGTCTATGACAAAAGCATAAAGACATGGTGCCTTGGTTTCTCAGCAACACATTAGGAAAGTGACTGAGATTCAGCACTTAAAATCAGAGGCTGGGAACGCAGCTCCATGGGAAAAACCTTACCTAGCATGTATTGGACACTCTCAGTGGTGATGACTGGGGTTGGGAAGGAGGGGAGGAAGAAGATCGAGCAAGAATGAATATTTTAAAATCTTTCATCTCTTTCATCTAAGCTGTCTACCGTTTTGTTTGTTTGGTGTTTTTTTTTTTCTTTTCCCCCTCTAAGGCTCAAGAAGTATGAACCACAATTGTATTCTAATTTTGCCCGAGTTTCCATTCCGAGTCTGCCATTCTAATGGCTAATCTGATGTTTGGGGATATGAGTCATTTAAATCCATGATCTTATAATAAATGAAGAAGAAGAAAAGCCAGTCAGCTTCTGTCAGGGGACTGCTGGAATAAGTCCAAACCAGGCTAAGGAGAGTTCTTGGCAGCGCCCTGCAGAGCTCTCTCTCCCCAGGAGAGATGTGTTGGTGAGCTGTTAGGAAGAGGCGGGCGGGAATAGAAGACAAGATTTGCTATGGAAAATAAGGCTCCCTATTTTTCTGAACATGTGAATTAGGTGATTTGCTTGTTGTAATGAAGTTGAGGTGGAGGCCAATAAGGAGGATCATGAATAAAGGTAGTCAGGATTATGACAGCCTTCTTGTTTTTAAATTTCATTTTGAAGGGATTTTTTTCAGACAATTACTCTTCTTATTTCCTGATCATGTTGAAGGCAGTTAGGTATCATCTTAGAGAAATATCTGATGTCTATAAGGATTAATTCAGATATGTAACCCCTACCACACAACATTCTATGTAAAGTGGCAGATGACCAAGTGAGAAATATATCTAACATGGGCTTAAAATTTTAGTGGTGAGTATTTTATTGGTTATTGGATTTTTTTTAAGGAAGAGCTGACAATGTGGCCTAATGCTAAGGCACTTGCTTAGCATAGGAAAGCTCATAGGGTCTAGCACTGGCACTGCAGAAATTAAATGAATGAATAAATAAATAAATAATAAAATTACTTTCTTTATGGCATTCCTTCAAAGATTCTGTTTTATATGTACATGTGGTGGGACATCTTTTGAGTCTTCATTATGAGACATGAAACAGAGCTTGTTGACTCACACCTAATGATGGTAGTTTTCATTTTCCTAATTCCATTTTCTAGCACCAGATAGACTTCCTAATATCACCACTCTTTCTGAAGACACAACTCAATCCAAAAATAATATCAAGATGTCTGAAATTCTACTATATTTCCACTTATCCAAGACACAAACAAGTTCCTATAAAATATGATCATTAGAAGAGAGCCTACACACTGAACTGTCAGCCAAAAATACCGTACTACAGGTTGAAGAAATGCTCACTTGCAGCTGGGTGTGGTGGCGCATGCCTTTAATCCCAGCACTCGGGAGGCAGAGGCAGGCGGATTTCTGAGTTCAAGGCCAGCCTTGTCTACAAAGTGAGTTCCAGGACAGCCAGGGCTATACAGAGAAACCCTGTCTCAAAAAAAAAATAAAAGAAGAAGAAGAAGAAGAAGACGAAG
>NC_034613.1:41396084-41417608 GCF_900095145.1 Mus pahari | reverse complement strand
AGAAGAAGAAGAAGAAGAAGAAGAAGAAGAAGAAGAAGAAGAAGAAGAAGAAGAAGAAGAAGAAGAAGAAGAAGAAGAAGAAGAAGAAGAAGAAGAAAAGAAATCTCAGGGCACCAGGAACACATGTAGTGCCCATGAATACATACAGGCAAACACTCATACACATGAAATGATCAGATTCCAATGGGATAGCTGGGATAAGAAAATAAAGTAACCTAAAAAAAATTCGTTTAGGTAAATAGAGAAGAGAACAAAGACACAAAACCGACGGGTAGGTCCGAACCACCAGGCCAACAATCCAAAAAGAGCAATGGAAACCACGACTCAAAAGAAAAACCTAAGTGGAAGCGAGGACAGAGGAAGTCATTTTTCCCAAGGACAAACATTTGCCTGAAATCACTTCTTCTCAGTAGGAAAGCTGTGAGACTTCCGTTCATCACAAAGGCCTGGGAAGGCAAGTGGGGGAGAATGTCAAAGATGGGACGACTGACTAGTTTCACAGTGTATCATGCCAGACAAAGTATTATGCTTTAAAATAATTTAAATGAGTAGAAAGTCTCTATTGTACACATTCAAATTAATCTTTACAGTATACACAACATAAGCATTCCACAACATACTTAAAGAAACAGTCAAACATTAAAAGGCAGGTAAAGTCATTAACCAAACCTGTGTAAAAGATTCATAGATGTATTTTAATATCCATTTTTATATTTATTATTTATTATTTTATCTATGTAAAAGCTCATAGATAATGGCATGAAAAATTAAAATGCATGGATGTCCAGAACTTCAAAAAGTTACAGTTTAGTTTTGGAGACATACATGGCTTATTTTTTTCTTCAGTTTTATATGTATGTGCATGTTGAACACTAATCACATTACAGGCAGACCATCACACACACTAGGTATTTACATGGTGCTAGCATATGAACTCAAGTCCTCTAGTGACAAAAACTTTACCCACTAAGTCATCTCTCCAGCCTAAACAAACATATTTAAAGAAAATTGAAGGCAGAATGTAAAGTGAGCACTGTGTGGGCTACTAACAGCAGACACAAATTATGTAGAAATGGAAGGTCCTAGAGCTTGGCACATTCTCAGGAAGTCCTTGAAGAAAGTAAAATGTGACCTGAAAAATCAGGTAACATTTGGCCAAGTGGTGACTACTGATGTGTAATTGACACAGTAGATCAAACAGGATTTCTTGATCAGAAGTAGTTAAACTAAGGCATTTATAGAGAAACTGAGCATAGGGTTTTGGATCTGATTGGGGCAGTGGGGTAGTCAGAATTTGGTTTCAATTTTTAAAAATGTGGCTTATTAAGCAGAAGAGAGATGAGATGATGTGGTGTCTGCAGTATGAACTGCCCACAGGAGCTCCAAATATACTCCATAGAGGATAGTTAATTCATCATAATAACCTCTCGTCAAGACAAAGGAAATGCAGCTTTTACTATTCCCAATTTTGTAGACAATTTGTACAAGGTCACTGAATTAAAAAAAAAAAAGGCAGAATCAAAACAACACAGCAGTGTAATGCTCACTGGCTCCCAAATACCAGACAAATTATAAGCTCTCATTTTCTCTGGCTCAAGAACTGGAAGTAGATGAACCTTTTGTATTCAAGCACCATATCTAGCCCTCCTTACCATTCAATTCACATGCCATATTCTGTCCAGCTCCTATTTACTTTCCCCAGGAGACCCCAACCTGTGGACCCTACATTTAAGTCTCCAAACTACAACAACTACACCTCTTTTTCCAGTATACCAGTTGGCTTAGGTTATTTGGTTCCAGCTATTATCATATTTAATGGCTCAGCTTCAACCACTTAACACAGAGGCCCTATGTTCAGAGCAATGCTTCCAATCTCTTGCTACCTCACACAGCAAATCTGAATGACCATTGAGAAGGAAAGGAGGAGAGAGTAATTCCACATACTAAAATCTGGTGCCACAAGAAATCCCTTCACTTCAGGTTCCCTGGTGACAGTTAATAAAGAATTTGCTCCAGCAAATAACTCC
This sequence comes from Mus pahari, assembly GCF_900095145.1. Taxonomy (NCBI): domain Eukaryota; kingdom Metazoa; phylum Chordata; class Mammalia; order Rodentia; family Muridae; genus Mus; species Mus pahari. Next base: position 41,415,581 of record NC_034613.1, on the reverse strand, counting down.
CTCTTTAGCCTGGCATATTTTCTCATCTTTTCATGCATCTTAACTTACAAGATCTTAACTTCTCATGTTTCCTACCCCTCCGAGGGCCTTTGCTTCTGCATATTCTCATTGATGTTATGAACCTCTCCCATCTTGATGGTTCTCCATCTTTTCTCTTAAAGTGCTGGGTTATACACTAGTCGCTTGGTAAACAACACATGAGTGGCTAAAGCTCCAATTTTACATCTCCAAACTATGTTGGACAGTTTTATGGTGTCATCCAATTGCTACCTAAAAATCCACACGTGGGAAGCAGAAGCCATTTGCATCTTGTCAGGTTTGGCTCTTTCGAGTAACATTCTAACTTCCTTCAGAGGTACTGTAGTTCTCACTTGCCCTTCTGTAACTAGCAAATTATTAAAGCAAGTGATAACCTTTTCCTTTATGGCACCTAGGGATATGGAAGGTAGCTTGTTAATCTCGGGTCCACTGCATAGCTATGACTGTCCTACTGAAGTAGCCTCTGGAGATGAGACTATCTTAAATTTTATACCTCTCCAGGACCTTCATTCATCCAATACAGAGTTTTCTCTTCCTATACAGGACTTTGTTTATTTCACACTGTTATACAGAAAGGTTCAATGGCTATTTCAAAGGTTAAAATCTTTCCCTAGCTTTCAAAAACCACCACTAGCATCTGGCCCACTCTAGTTTTCCAAAGCTATTACTTATTATTTCTCTCATGGGATACTTCACAATCCCTCAAATGATTTTATTCTGTTTTCAAAGACTGTGTATGTGCATGCATGCGTGTGTGTGTTTAAACAAGCAGGCAGGCCCTTGTCTGCATATGTAGGTACACCTTAGCTAAGGGAGTTTCTTTACTTAGAAATGCCTATCCCAAATCCTAACAATACTTTTGGATGACCTTCTTGAAGCCTTCTAGTCAGAAACTCTTTTGATACTTACTGAGGTAAGATCACAGACTTGATAGCCGTTTAAGCACAGATCATAGATTCCTATATTGGTCCTTCCTGGAAGCCGCTACTAAGTTCACTCCTTAACTAAAAAGTCTTCAACAAAGTGTTTATTAATACTAAAAATTCACTTCCACTGAGATCTCAAACAACCACTACTACGCTGTACCACTCTTTTCACAGGTATGTAAGAGCTAATTTTAGAATTCTTTAAGTAAGGAATGTTTCTTTACTACAAGACACAGTATAAAGTATAACAAACATAATAGCATTTTATATTCGGTTGAACATGTAACTTTATTCTCTTACCTAAACGTGATGAAAGACTGAAAATTTCTTTTACATATTTTTTTTAGAAACACTAACATAAGCTTTAAGGAAAATATCTTAAACTTTGAAATATAATTTTTAACTGACAACTTCAAAGTCAAAAACAGATTTTAAATCACTAAAGAGTAATTATTGGAGTGGAAAGAAACAGGTTTATTGGTTTATTACCTTTTTTAAGGTTGTACTCTAAATGTTGTTCAAGAGTAAAGCTTCTGGGGTGGAAAATTCCTTTAGTTATAAACATAAAATGTGCACAAATTAAATACGGAAAAATCGTGTCCCCGACTTTTAAAAATGTTCAGTACTACAGCATTGAGAAATAGCAACAATATAAATTTTGCGGAACTAATTTCACAAGAATGAGTTTGAATTGGACCAAATCCTGAGGTTTCTTCCCCCCCCCCACCCCCCAACTTGCTTTTACATTTTAAACTAGTGGCAACAGAAATTTCTTTGTTTGAAGGTTAGCAATGCTGAAGACTTAAGTGACAGAGCAGGTAGCTTGGCCTCTGCTCCACATCTCTGCTCAGAGGGAGAAAAAACATTGTGGAGAAAGTAATTTTGCTTTTTAATTTCTGGAAAAGTCATTTTTCCCATCAATCTTCATAACTCTCCAACATAAACAGTTAAGAATGTATGGGCCGGTCAATCACTTCACCCTGATTTGGGGAAATACTACACATTAATTTAAAGCACACATGGCTAATTCAAGTTTTCTTGCTACTTAAACAACCTAGAAGTTCCTTACTCCTAACTAACAAAACTCTAAGAGACTATTATGATCCCAGAATGTATTTCTATATTATAGTTTTTGGGAAAGAAGACAAAACTATTCTAGGCTAAAGGGTCATGCTGCAAGCTGTGAATGTGTTTTAGGTCCCTGTATAATTTCAAATATGGAAAAGCTGTCTTTTTTAAAATGTTACAGCAAGTGCTTAAGAACTACATCTAGAAATAACAATGAAAATTGGAGAATGTGACATTTCACTTAGATGGGAAGTGACGGAGCAATAATCAATAATCTTTGCTTGCTGAATTTGAGATGACTATCCTGTACATCTAAGGATTGACAAGTGAACAACTTGGGGAAGGCACACCACGCAAGGCAAAGTTGATCATTTCAAATATGTGATTCCCATTTCAACCCACCTTAATTAAGATCTAAAAATCCAAGAGATAGCCAGCTTCCACAATTAAACAAAGTAAGGGGCAATATGACAATGCTCAACAGTGAGCAGTTAGCAAGCCATCTCAATCCAATAAAGTCAGAACAAATTAAATAAAGACCAGGAACCACATAAATCAAATAAAGTCAAGCGAAATGGAATAAAGACCAGGAATCCTTTTCTCGTGAGCACACTGAGTAGCCCAGAATCCCACAAAGTTGATGAAGGGGAGACACCAGTGTGGCTGCATGCAGGCAGGCGCCTGTTCACAAGGGAGAGAGAAGCATGGAGCCTCTGAACAGCAGCCATATGTAAAGTGTTAGGTCTCCACATAATAGAAAGCTGTGCACGAAGGGAAACGTTCACATGTCGTTCCAAACCAGTTCCTATTGCAAACTACTACTTGTCCAGATACAAGCAAAGCTAGAACTCAAAGAACAGTGTGTGGGGCAGAGAATGAGAATGCATGAGGAAAAAAAAAGAGTTTGGGGCACTGGGAAAAGCTGAAATGGATTAATATCATAAAAAGCCCCACTCTTTCTATTTTACATTTCTTTCCCTCCTCTTCCTGAGTCTCAACCCAGACCTGCCCTTAAATGCAGGAGACATGTATGTCCTGTACAAATGACCCCCTTGAGGAGAAAGGATATTTTTTAAAGTACCTTTGTTATCATAAATAAAATGAGACCAATCCGTGCATGCACATGCGGCAGTAGACAGAGACTCCAATCCACAAAGTTTGGACTCCTAATAGAAGCATAAGCTATGCAGTTTTTTCTACATTTCAGAACTTGAAATAATTTGTTCGTTTGAGTTAGCATAGTTAGAAGATCATAAGGAACCCAGTTTCAGTGTTTTTAGCCTCTGACTTATTACTCATAAAGGGTTATTTAGATTAGCATGCGGGTACCCCAAATGTAAATGCTTTAAAAAGTTAAGAGTGGTTAAAAAAAACAAGATATGTAAAACGTTTGTTGACACAATTTTCTTTAACGAAACCATAATATAATGGGAGGAGAACAGTATAGACTTTGAGTAAAAAGTTGCCTCCCACACTTTTTTTTCCCCTTTGCACTGGACAAAAGCTTAAGTACGTGGACCAACCACCTAAGCAGACAGACAAGGAGAAAGGTGTGTGGAGTCATCACCTAGGCCCTCAGAACAGGATCCTGCATTCCTCGGAACACTGAGCTAGGTAGGGGAGCTAGACAGAAGTTTGCTTCTAAGTGGCACCAAAAGGGAAAAGAAGTCATCTTGCTCTTCTGTCTTTGCACACAGGAAGAACCAAATTCAACGCCACCACCACTCCTGGTCTCGCCCCACCCCAACCTCTGTGTGTGTACCCTGTGGGGGCACCTCTTGGGTGTTTTAGCCCACACATTCCAGGATGCCTCCGTTTCATCTAGGTTAAGTTCTGGGACTCCCCCACGCTGAGTCCTCAACTGTGCCTCGATTAACAAGCCTAACAAGTACAGGTGCCTAAGGTTCTGGCCTATTTTTATACGTGTACCCCCCCACCCACCCCCACCCCCGCCAACACCAACCAGCATTTACTGTAGCTCCCCAGTCGCCCCAGTGCAAAACACCTTCTAGCCCGGACGCCAGGAAACACCTCCAGCTTTACTTCGGGGTCACCTGGTGAGAGATCCGGCCCTGCCTTCAGGTTTGCCCAGTGGCTGCCCCTGGTCCCCGGTGCCTGGTGCCCAAAGCGGGGCTTCGGAGCAGTCACGTGGGCAGCACGGGAGGCCTGGGCTTCCTCACCTGCATCCCAGGCACTTGAACAGCCACCGGTGAGTGGGCCATGGGGGCGACTGCTACTTCGCGCTGCTTCTGCGGTGGTGGCGGTGGCGCCTTGGGCAGAGACTGGCTCCTCCTACGGGGGTAGCTCTGCAGCTCTTCCAGGCTACTCGATCGGGGCCTGGAAGGACGCAGAGAAGTGGAGTTAGTGGGCTGGTGGTGGCTTGCAGCCTCCAATCCCCCATTCCCCCCCCCCTTGCGGGGAGGTGAGCGGTTCGCGGCGCTGCCCTCTAGGACTCAGTTTACCTACCTCTCTGACGCTAGCCCGCCTGGGTTTTGGCTAGCTGCAGTGTTGCTCTTCTTCCTGGATGCAGGGCTGGACGTGTGGCGGTGGCTGGGACCTGGGCTCCAGTGATGCCGCTCTGCTGTGCCTCGCCGCTTTAGGAAGAGGAGGTGGAGGCACCCCAGCAACCCGCCCGAACGCTTAGACTGGGAGGCGGCTGGGGGCGGTTCCGCGATTGGCCCTGCCTCCACCCCGCTGCCGGGCGGTGTCAGGGGAGCTGAGGCTTCAGGCTGCAAAGGGGGTTGGCTAACATAGCCAGAGTTGGAGACGCACGGGGCTCTCGGGGGTTGCGGAGAGCAGCAGAAGGGCGGGATCGAAAAACCTGGAACCTGACCGGGCCTGGAGAAAGAACAGAAGAGTTTGCAGGAGTGGGGTAGGGGAGATGAGGGCAACCCGGATGAATGCGGCCACGTTGCAGACAGGCTTGTGAGGCTGGGGTGCTTGTAGCCTCCCAGAGGTCTGGAGTTGCAAAAGTTTTGCTTGGCTCCCCCACCTGGCCGAGGGTGGGGCCACCGAGCCAGACACCTGCTCCTTCGCGCCTAAGTTCCTTCCCTCTTGCAATTTTCAGCTTCCTTGCCCTTAGATATGCCTCAAGTCACTTTAAACTGAGTCTGTCCTTACCTTAGGCTATCAGTTGAGAAATGGCCTGGCTGAAGTTGCTCACAATTTCTGCGTGTATAAAAGAGAGGCAAATTGGAAAATGGATCATGTATTGGCAGAAAACTTAACAACGATAACAGAAGCAAGGAGCATGAGATTACATCTTTCGGAGTATAGATATTTGAATTTAGCATGCAGCAGAGTGACTTCTGCAACTCTCTGCCTTCTTCCAATTTAAGTTCACCTCCAGGAGTGAGGCAGACCCTTTCTGGAGGACCCAGTAACACAACAATGACAGTGATAATAGTAACAGTCACAGGAATCTCAGGGAAGCATCTATGTGAACCCACAGGCTAACTAAAGGTTACAGGACAAAATAACATGCAAGTGAGTGTGTAAAGTGAGAACTCACCTTGAAGTTTGTTAGAAGCCTGTGCAACCAATGCACACACAACAAATGCTATTCGTTATATATATATATATATATATATATATATATATATATAATTTTTTTCTCCAAGAATAGTAGCTGGTTATTATCAACATGATTATTAGTAGTAGATTTTGTTTTCGTTGTGCCAGAGACCCCAAAATTTACCCTCTGTATGTATTTTGCAATGTGTTATGGTGACAAGGGCTCACTTGGGTCACACTGCTTTCTCCCCATTGAGCAAATAGATCAAAAGGCTCAGCCAAGTAAATATTTGACTCAAATATTGCAATTAAAAAGCAATACATCTGAGAAGTCCAATCTGGGCCCCCTACCACTTAATACCTTCTATTATATGGTAGAAAGATATTAAATATGATATTGATTTTACCTTACTCATAGTGCTCCAAATCTTGGCGTTCATTCTATTCTACCCAATGGTAGGCCCTGATCTAATGTCTATTCTTCACCAGTTCAAGTCATTCTATACACTAACCTACCCAGAAACACACAGTGCTACTTAACTGTAACGTCCACGTCAAAAAAAAAAAAGTTTCCTTGTTTGTTTACTTCATTTGTTTGTTTGTATGAGACATGGTTGGGCTATGTAGCCTTGCCTAGACTGGAACTCATTATGTAGAAAAGGGTGGCCTCAAACTCACAGAGATCTGCCTCCCTTTGCCTTCTGGGCATTGGGATTGAAGGCATGTGCCATCATGTTGGACTCAAAGGATTTTTTTTGGAACTGAAGATTTTGAACCTGTAAGTCTAGGGTGAGGCGGATAGTGATTCTAAGATTTTTTTTTTTTTTTAGTTAGTAGGATGTAAATTACACTCCATCATTAAAGACCCACCTAAAGTAGGGCCACTGAACATTCTCAGACCCACCATCCAATGTACATAGCTGCCCTGTGCTCAGTTTCAAAATTGGACTGTGTGTATGTGAAAATACTTACAGGTCACTCTGTCTGTATTTTGGCCTTTGTATGCCATGTATTTGCCCACTAACCTTAGGAGGTGCTTAAAGCCAGAGATCCAGCATCTCTTCTATGGGAATTATTCATGAAGAATGATATCATTTTAAGAGCAATGTTTGTTCTTAGGGTTATTTCCAGAGTCTAGAATGTTCTGTGGCACAGAGTAGGTGATATTTAGTATATGTTGGGAATATTACATTTTATTGTATTATTGTCAGGCTAGACTCAAAGGCACTGCTCTTGGTTAACCTTCACCATGGCCCCTTATTTATGTTATTCAATTCATTTTTGACCTGCTGGGTTCTTCCCAATTTTAATTTCATAACTACCTAAGAGAATGCTTTGTGATTTTAGTAAACAAATGAACTCTAAACATAGCGAAGAAATGACTTTGCTGACTTCAGGCTGGCCTAGAGTGATGTAGTAGTTGAGATCTACACTGAGACAGTTTCTGGAGGGCACTGAGGAGTATTTTATTTTATTTTAAGTATGCTGACCTTGGCTAAGCCCTTTGTTGTCTTTTGCTATTATCAATAAAGAATATTTGGAGATTTCCTTGGGATTCCTTAAGTTTCTGCTTATGTTTTTTGAGATTACACATGTGCTATATGTGAACATGTGCATAAAAACTTTGTGAAAGTGTACATGTTGGAAAACAATCCAAAAACCATGAGTACCAGGACCTCCCCCCCCCCCGCACCTACCCACACGTACACACAGCACTACTGCACTATTTCTTATGGTTTTAATTAAAGTAAAATGGCAAATTAAAGAATTATATAGTATGCTTTTGATATCACACATCTACATGCATGAACATGTGCACGTGTGTGTGTGCACATGCACATATATACACACACATGAGTGACTGTTTTACTTCAAGGTATCTGTGCAGAGTCTAATAATACAGGCTGAGTGTCTCATATCTGAATGCTTGAGGGAAGTGTTTCAGAGTTTTTCAAATATGGAGCCATTGATACAAACTCTTAACAGTTGACAACCTGAACACGAAAATCTAAAAGTTTTGAACATCAGGTTGATATTCAAAAACTTTCAGACTTCAGAGCATTTGGGATTTCAGATTAGGGAAACTCAGCCTGTATAGTACAATATATTACCACAGGTAATTATGAGTGTTTAGCAACTAGATAAATGAAGACTAAATGAAGAGTTAATGAAGCAAATGAATTCCATGTTAGTATCCACGAACTCTCCAAATAAAAAAGAAATTAAATTGAACATCTATATGCACCTGTGAGATGGCTCAATGAGTAAAATGGCTTGCCAACAAGCCTCGGTTCAATCCCTAGCACCTATCTGGTGAAAGGAGAAAATAAACTGTCTCCATATGCATGGTATGATGCCATACCATGTGCAGGCCCACAATATGCATACACACAGAGATGCACGGATAGACAGACAGACAGACAGACAGACAGACAGACAGACAGACAGATAGATAGATAAAACATTCATGGATTGGATTTCCTGATACTTTCTGATATTATACTTTCAATTATTAAATATTGAACTTTATCCACATTTAAAGTATTTAGCGAGCTCACTAATTCATAGCAAATATGTAGCTCTTCACCTAGAAGTATTTTGTATCTCCAATACACCATATTTGGGTATAATAAATAGCGAGGGAATTGCTACTGCTCTGTAGTTGGTAGAGGTGAGGGATACCCACAACATTTCCCCACAACAAAGAATTATCTGTTTCAAAATGTCAGTGGTGCCAAAGTTTGAGAAACGATCTATGATAGAAGCACTACTAATCAGGGTTCTTTTGGCATATTTAGTCCAATGTGTTACCTTTAATAAAAATATAAGGTCATGGCAAGTTGGTCCTATAAACAAATCAATATTATTATGTTATTTACAATATTATTATTAAGTACAATGGTACCATAAACCACCATTTCCCAAACAGTGAATATAATGGCAAGGAAAACAACTGTTACCAACCCCACTCCCCTCACACAAGACTTGCATATTTTAGTTCAGTGTGATATCAAACAGAAATATTTATGAACAGTATTGGTTTGCTTAAGGCATAGATGCTAAGTGTGTTCTAATGTGCCAAGCATAACCTAAGAGCTTTCAAATACAATAATTTATCAAGACAAATGGGAGCCTTAGGTCCCCAAAATTTAAAGAAAGGGGCTCATGTTATGAACTTTCACATTTTAAGCCTAATGTCTCTGTTGAAATATATATCATGTGCAAAGTGTAATAATGGTAAAGTGATGTACTTCTCAGGATTTTATTCAATTGGTAGAATATATGAAACCCAAGCAAACCTGGGTTATGCTTGAAGCTTGCCATCTGGTGAGGAATATTTGGATTCGTGCTATAAGGAACTGAAAGGATACTTGGAAGTAAAACATTCAAAGATCTTTTCATTTTGTTGTTCTTATTGTTCTTTGTTTATTTGCTATTTAGTAAAAGAATGTTTGATATCTCCTACCGTCTCTGCTTTCTATGGCTATCATATTGGAAATGCATGCTACAATAGCTCTAACCTTTGTACCAACCAATATCCCGCAAATAAATAAATAAATAAATAAATAAAATAAATTCTTAGTCAGAGAAGGTTAAACCTATGTAATTTCTGATTTCTCCAGAAGAATCTTCTACCTTTTCGGTATTACAGTCACCATAATATCATTTGTAATAGAAACCAAAGGATGTAAGACTCTCCATAGCAGAATCTTGTCAGTAGCCTGACTTCTGTTACTTCCTGATGCTACGGAGGGGAGGGGACTACAGCAACAGATGAAGTGGGTGGAAGCAGATGCTGGTAAAGCCGCTTCCGGCTCATAGCTTTCTTTATATGTGCACTGACACTCTTTGAAACGCTTTCACTCAGGCACTGAAAGAAGCCAGCTCATTGCCTGCGTCAATTAGTTCCAGAGCTGAGAGGGAGCAATGTGGTCTGGACCACTTCATGCATGTATGCTTGAATCCTAAGGTAGAATGGCTCCTTCCTTGGTTCCAGTTTGGCTACCCCTCCCTCTTAGGTGACAGACTCATGCTGTAGAGCAGTAGATGCCTGTACAGGAGCCCTCACAGCTCTCCTTGTGCCAACAGAAACACTGGTTGCTCCATGGGTCACTCCATAATGACAGTTTTGTCTTGCCACAAGGGTAGTGGAGAGACTTCTGTGGAAGAGCATTGAAAGGCATTTCTTGAGAGAATTAATTGGGGGAAACTGAGGTCTTTGTAATAAGATCGGGTAGCCTCTCTGCTTCTGAGGTTGCAGACTTTAGTCACAGGAAAGCCTTTTCATGTGTCACCATGAAGTGATGTTCAACTGCCATTCTGGGTGATATTTTCCCTTCTGGGTTGATTTTTTTAAAAGTATACTGAATTGGCTACTTGTTCTTTAATTTATAGGCTCCTCATGAGAACAGTTCTAGTCAAAGGTGGCAGTTAAAAACAGACAAAAAAAACCTGGCAGTTGAGACCAAATAGGAAGTGACTATGCCATCAGCTCACACTGAGGAAAAGGAAGTTGTTGCCAGGACCTCTAAGAAAGGCAGTTGTGTAAAATTACCAACCTTCAACTGGCTTAGCTGAGTTCTATCACACTGTGGTAGAAAAAACTTTCATGGTTTTGTTACAGCTATACTTAAGAGATCGTGAAAAGCGTACAGGAATGACAGGCACTCGTTGCAGGGCTGTTATCAGAGATACTGAGAAGTATCTGAGGGACAGAAACTCAACACTGAAAACAACGAAATCTCCTATTCTACAACATTTTCCCCAAGTCCACTTGGATTTTTTAAGTCCATGTGCTATGTGATGACACTGCCACGAGAATCCTATTAATTATTAAGATGGAGTTGTTACTAAGAAGCAGATGACTTATATTTATACTTTCACTTTGGCTCGAGATTCTGCCCAAGTTCCCACAACTTTGCCTGTTTTCTTCACTTTGATCTTCTGATGTATTGCTTGAACACCAAGCCAGGGGCTGCACTAAACACTGAGAATACTAAGACATGTAAGAAGTTTGCTTTCTCCCAGGGGAATTCCATGAACAGGCACATTCAAAGGGAGAATTGATTTTAATAGCAGTCCATTTCAAAATACTATAATCTAGACAAAGTTCTACAGACCTGTGACATTATCATTTGGGGGACTGAGGCAGAAGGATCAGCACACATTTTAGGCCAGTGTGGACCACAGAGTGAGAATCTCTGTCTTAGTGGAAATAAAACAAAATGAATGGAGCAACGGGTCAAAGAGGAACTGATTTTACCTTCTAAGTCCTGGAAAGACAGAGGAAACACTTGAGGTAAGTTTTGAAAAATGACTGGAAAGTAAGGAGAGGACCGAGAAGCAAGAGGAGAGCAAAGAAGGCATTGCAGACAGAAGGAAAGGAGTGAATAAACACATAAAAGCATGCACACTCCCTTATCACCTAGGCAACGGAGACTATGCTATCCATTAATACAGTTTGTGAATTTACAAGTCTCACATAGAGAACAAAACATCTTTTTTGAGGTTCTGTTAATATGTACTCTGTTAAGAACAACTATCTTAGAGAAATGACACACTATCCTTGTGGTCTAGCTGTGGATTTACTTTTGGACAGGCAGAAATAGAGTCCATGAGGTATCCCAACATTAGGGCTGGGATAAGTTAGGGGCAGACTGCGGGCTCCATATGCCTTTCTGCAGAGTTTAGACTTGATCCAATAGGCTCTTAGAAGATCTGAAGTATTTTAGGGGAGAGAGGGATTTAAGCCAGATTTTAAAAAAAGGGCAAGAAAAGAAAACTCTTTGCACATAAAGGGCAGATTGGATATGGAAGAAAGTTAAAGCAGAGGAACCTATTAAGAGACCATTAAGTGGTCAACCTTAAATGCATAGAGAGGGCATGAACCAAATTAATGGCTAAAAGAATAAAGAGGAGGGGATAGATTCCAGAAACAATTTGAAGGTGAAATAAGCTGCATTTAATCGATTTGACATAGACATTACCAGGAGAAGAGAAGTAAGATGCCATCTACATAGAACTTAAGGGACTGGGTAAGTGACACCTGAAAATATTAAAGGTGCACCAATATTAGAGAAAAGATAAAGGGATCCACAATTTGAGGTGCTTGTGGTAAGATCCGGAGAGCTACTGAAAATACCAAGAAATCAAATTGCAAATATAGGTTTGACAATTGCAGAGATAAATCTTGTATAACCCCATGGCAAAGTGTCAATAAAAGGCATAAAAAATAGAAACCAAATTCACTTCCCATTTAGAAACCCATTTCTTAAAGAATTGGTTTATGCTTGGGAACAGTCAAAAGCTGTCTGTGCCTACTGCCATCGTATCTGTACATCATCATAGCTGTAGAAAGCACTATTTTCTTTAAAGTAGAAATCATTAAAAATCATATGTATAAGGAACTGTTACTAAATGTTTTTGCCATGTGCTTGCATACATAAATTGACTTTGACTGTGTGGTATTGACAATAAAGAAACGAGGGGAGTGAAAGAGAAATGATGTAAAGAAGTCTAAATGCTGTGTTGCTAGGATTTCTGGAATGGTTTTCTTGTATGCACCTGTAAAATAGATTATTGTACACCAGAACAGTTTGTATTATATTTCCCCTCCTACACGCAAAAGAAAATGAGGTGGGAGATGACATGTGTGCCTGGTTTCATGAAGCCAAGTTAGTGTCTTCCACAATGGAAAGAAAAACAGGAACAATTTTTAGCAATAAAAGCCCAGATTACTGGTAAAATCATGATGTTTCCTTGCTGTGAAAGTGTGCAGTAACTTGTTAGTGTTGCTACAATATCTTCAGAGTCATTCATCGTCTTCTGACTCTTTCATACTTTTCGTGCTACTGACTTTACATGAGACTTCACACATCCCCGTGGTTTACAATATGGGAAGGTAAGCATTCAGATGGCTGGCTGCCAGCTTGAAATTAACAGAGATAAATCATGCTTCCCGTATAAATTGTGAAAATAGTGGTAGACATTTACAAAATGAGATCATGAAAGCAGATACAAATAGACTGTGTTTTAAATGTTTTGTATACCACATTTTATTATGTGTTTGGGCTTTCTCTCCATGTTATAAGAAACTCAAGCATACCAGCTCTTAAATTTAACGTTTCTTTTGCATTTGACAATGCAAATATAGAGAAATAGATGCTTATAAAGGATGGATATAGTTGGGGAAGTATATGGATTTTTAAAAGAAAAAATTTCTAGTCTGTAAAAGCATAAAAGATTATTGCTGTATGGAAAGGTCATTTATATGGACCAATAGCAGAAGAAACTGTTCCTGGATTGTAAAAGGCCAGGTTTCAGAATATATTTCCCAGCAAAATGTAAGCCATCCAAAGTGAGTGTGCATAACCAAATGTTACATGCTCAATCATTTGCTTTGGGTCTGCACATAGCCAGTGAGATGTAGAGTAATTCTTTCACTGTCCATAAAGCAGAACCCAAGCCAAGCTTGAATTAATGTAACCAGAGGAATTGATTATAATGGATGCTACTGCTGCACTGACTACTATGCATCAGACAGGACTACAGTTTATATACAACCCAGCTTAATCCTGATCAGGACCATGAATTAGTCACTGCTAGTAATTCACAATTCCCAGTTTACAGATGAAGAAAGTTGAGGACAAGTAGATTAAGTAATGTATCTAAGACAAATGTAGAATGCCAATTCAATTTGAATTTTGCATCAGTGATACATAATTCTGAATGAACCAGAGTTATACTGAAAAATTATCATTTAACTGAAACTCAAATATATTCTTTTTAATTTTTTCCTTTATTTATTATTATTATTATTTTCTTTATTTACATTACAAATGCTATTCTGAAAGTTCCCTATAGCCTCCCCCTGCCCCTGCTCCCCTACCCACCCACTCCCACTTCTTGGCCCTGGCCTTCCCCTGTACTGGGTCATATAAAGTTTGCAAGACCAAGGGGCCTCTCTTCCCAATGATGGCCAATTAGGCCATCTTATGCTATATATGCAGGTAGAGACACGAGTTCAGGGGGTACTGGTTAGTTCATATTATTGTTCTACCTACAGGGTTGCATCCCCCTTCAGCTCCTTGGGTACTTTCTCTAGCTCCTCCACTGGGGGCCCTGTGTTTCATCCAATAGCTGACTGTGAGCATCCACTTCTGTGTTTGCCAGGCACCAGCATAGCCTCATAAGAGACCACTATATCAGGGTCCCTTCAGCAGAATCTTGCTGGCATGTGCATTAGTATCTGGGTTTGGTGGCTGATGATGGGATGGATTTCCGGATGATTTGCAACAATCAGACAATGTTATAAACCATGGTCAAATAGTTATTAAGAGGTAAAGTGAGAATTGGAGCCAAGGAGTAAGGCATCGGAATTTAGGCTTTCTCCCACTACAATCATAGAGGGAAGAGTGCCTTATTGCCTATATCTGGAGTGCAGAAAACAATTGTTACTAGTAGATAAGACTCTAAGGATCATGGGTTTAAAATAACTTTGACTTCATTAGAATTTATTTTAATTATTCTATTATCTACTAATAATGTTATAGTGTGAATTTTTGTTTCTAAAGTGATAAGGCTTAAAATATTTTAACTTTTGCTTTCCTTTTGTTTTCTCTGACAGAGAAATTGAAAGAGGAAGTGTGATTCACCTTCATGATCCACTGTAATGAATAGAATTAGCTGATTAGTACTTTTGTTTGAAGCACCTTGTACTTCTAACACAAAGTAGCTTTGTGCTATCTATAAAATGTACTATACCATGTTCCTTTCTTCTGATATTCCTACTCTAAAATGGACACCATCACTCACTTGGTGAAAGGTGGCACAATTTAACAAGGGAGAGGGGGAGAAGACCATCCTTGGACAACCCGATAGACCATACTAGCTGTTTGAAATTAATATCTAGCTGGGTGTGGTGGCGCATGTCTTTAATCCCAGCACTCGGGAGGCAGAGGCAGGCGGATTTCTGAGTTCGAGGCCAGCCTGGTCTACAAAGTGAGTTCCAGGACAGCCAGGGCTATACAGAGAAACCTTGCCTCGAAAAAAAAAAAAACAAATAATAATAATATTGATAATAATAATAATATCTAAGCCCTGTTTTCTTGTGCAATATGAAGATGATTAATAGATACATTAAAGGAAGGTAAATGGGATAACTAACATGATCTGCTGTAACATATCTGATAGAGGGTAGAAAATCCACAAAAATAGTATTTCTTCTTTTCTGTCCATTTGTTCCTTCTCCTGAGACTCTACTACTCTTAGCTAGCACACAGGAGTCTTTGTGAGGCTGATCTTTATTTACCAAGGTTTGCATGACTCAGAATCACATAAAAATCAAGGGTCAAATTAAACTAAGTGAATTTGACATTGTCTGGTGTGAATTCGTATTATGCTGAGGGTAGAGAAGACACTACAATGCATTTTCTGCTCTTAGGAACAGGTTAGGGTTTTCAGTAGTTTCCATAGAGAATATTCTTAGAGTTGCAGTTTAGGGCTTTCATAGTATATTTTCTTTTAATGGACAGCAAGGAAGATGGTAATGTCAGGGAACTGAAGACATTATAGTATTGCCCCTTTTCATTTTGT
This sequence comes from Mus pahari, assembly GCF_900095145.1. Classification (NCBI taxonomy): domain Eukaryota; kingdom Metazoa; phylum Chordata; class Mammalia; order Rodentia; family Muridae; genus Mus; species Mus pahari. The sequence continues at coordinate 41,400,441 of NC_034613.1, read as the reverse complement.
TTCACTTTGACAAGTGATGATAAGTGATAAGGGATTATGCAGAAGTAGAGTTAGTAAGAGCCAGGGGGGAAAGGGTTATCACAAGGACTAGACACTGAATAGCTGCTGCAAAGAAATGAATCAATTCTGACAGGAGGTATATATGATACTAGCTTAGAACAAAGGGTCTCGAACCAGACTACTAAGGCCAAATCTTAGTTTAGTCTACATGTGCATATGTGGTCTTCAGCAAAGTACGTTTTTTAACCTGTAGCAGTTTCATCATTTTTCAAAAGAAAAAAAGAAAGAAAGAGAGAGAGAGAGAGAGAGAGAGAGAGAGAGAGAGAGAGAGAGAGAAAGTAAATAAAGGTATTCAAAACTGATTTAAAGTTACAAATGAAGAATTTTTTTTCTTTAAACATCCATTAAACTATGCTATGTCTACTGCACACATCTGAAGGGTTCAATAGTTCAGTGAATTTTCACACTGTCATTTAATCCATGAATGTTTCACTAATCTCAACAGAAAGCATTATACCTGTACCCAGATGCTATCTCTATTGGGACACTGTCACCTTAGCCCAAAGTTGGCCTCTTCTTTGTCTTCAGAGTTTGTAAATCTGCACTTGAGTTTTTCTACAATAAAAGGCTGAGAACAGAGTCTGGTGCATGGTGAATACTTAATAGTGTTGGCAGCTGGATTTTCACAACAAGAAGAAAATTCGTAAAGTTCAGAGATCAAATATATGCAAAGAATAATAAAACAAAAGGAAATGTTTAAGGTGAAAGCAATGTATATGACAAGTTAAATGCAGGAAGCCAATCTGGAAAGCTGGAGTTTTCAAACTTCCTTGCATAAATAATATCTACTCTGTATTTCGTGAGGAAAACACACCCATTGTAACTGACGATACAGTTCAGCATGATCCAGTTAAAAACTTTTCTGAAACTGTTGACTGACTAATAGATGAAAAGTAAGCTTAGCAAATGCCTCAGTTTCCTTACTGTACATGAAATGGATTTCGGATGTCTTGACTGTGACTGGCAGCACTGACTTTCTCTTAAATGTATTTTTCACTTTTGAGATGTTTCACATATGGTTAACATTTAGCATTATTGCTAGCCCTTCCCTTCCTCCCGCCAACTCCTTCCATGCCCCTCCACTACCTCTCTGATACACAGCCTCTTCCTCAATTATTATTGTTAAACATACACATACCCCCAGTTGTGCCCACTTGGTGATGTTCCAGTGACTGTGTGTTTAGGGATGTCCCTTGTGTTTGGATAATCTATGATGGAATCGATCCCAGGAGTAGACTTTTTCCTACTTGCAGCAGTCATCGATTGTCTTTAGCTCTTCATCTAAAGATGGGGCCTTGTGACATGTAAGGATGTCAACTGGTGTCCCCTGTGCATGTCTTGTTTAGGCTATAAGATTAGTGAGATTTCACGTGCCAGCAGCGACATTTAATGGTTCTATGGAAATATGTCTTTTTCATATTAAATAATTAATAATTAATTTTGTGTGTTCATGCATGCTCACTAGTGTATTTGTGTGTTTGCATATGTCAGCATTCATGTGAAAGTCAAAGGACTACTTACAGATACTGGTTCTCTCTTTCCACCATTTGGGTCGGGGGGCTCAATCTCAGGTCAGTAGGCTTAGCAGCATCCGTCTTTCTCCTCTGAGCAAGCTTGCTGACCCCTGAAAACATTTCTCTAAAAACAAAAAGCAGAATCTGAAAAGTGAATTATTTTATAGCTGACCAATAAATCTAGAGTCATAGTTAAAGATGACTTTTTCTAAAAGGAGAGCATTTTGTGAGGAGAAATCATGTCAGACAAATCTATCAGTGCTCCTTGAGAAAGCAAGTACATGGGGTATAGGAGAAGCTAAGGGACAGAATTGATAAAGAGTTTTTTTAAAGCCCTGGACAAGATTCCATTTTGTTAAATTTTTGTTATTTGTAAATGAGTCCCTGTAGGATTTGAAGGAAGGGATAGGGAAACATGGGTGCTTCTCGGGCTAAGGGCATGTGAGAGTTGAAGATTTTCTCAAGCCCATGTTTCCTCAGTATTATAAATGGGGTAAAGTGCAGTATGCACAGTGGTATTTCTGTGTTTCTACACTCACCTCTTCTTAGCAATGAAATATCAAGCTGATGTAGGGAAAAACAACAAAACAATGTCTCAAAGTAGGGGCAGTGGGAAAAATGTTATCTCAGTTTGATAAAACGCTGTTTGAGTAAGGGCTTCTGTGTGCAGGCAGAATGACCTTGAACATGTGTCCTTCTTGCACATTATCCCCTGGCTAGAGTTACAGATGTGCAACCCATACTCGACTAAGGCAAAGCATTTACAAAAGAAAAACCCACACAATAGCAATAACAGCATGTATTGTTATCTAGGAATCTAGAGAGTAATCTAGGAATTGAAAGCTCTTTCTGGACTGATTTCAGATCACTAGGCTGTTTTGGCCAGAAAGCTCAAGAAAACTTTGTGCAATGATAGAAAATAAGCTAGAAAAAAATTGCATGTTATCTAATTTTTGAAAAAAAATTTAAAATTTTGTTGCAGCCATATCTGGAACACGATGTTTGGTTCAAGGAGTTACAAATCAAGAGAAAGGCGAACTGCTGTGAGAAGTGCTGAGCAGATGGATAGTGGGAAGGAATGGTGGACCAAGAAGAAGACACAGAGACACAATCAAAGGATTGCTATTCATTAACCACAAAAGCTAGAACTAACAGAGATGCCAAAGTTAATGTGGATGCTAGAACCACTAATGGCCGTCACATATTTAGGACACATGCCTTGTGCTCCACATGTCTAACTCAGTACAGTACAAGCACTGGATCATTCAGTATCTATTTATTTTATAAAGTAGAGTCCACAGCTTACTTCATTATAAAGGTGGCATGAAGGATGTGGACAGAGTAAATAATGATCAAAGCTATTTACAGGCAAGAGCTCAGCACAGACCTTTAAACTACGAAGAGTCAAATCCAAGACAAACTAAAGGAAGTTAGACTTGAAATGTATGTATGTACATATGTATGTATGTATGTATGTATGGATGGATGGATGGATGGATGTGTGGATGAATGGATGGATGGATGTGTGGATGGATGGATGGATGCAATGGGCAGTAAAAGCTGTGGGGCTCACCACATCCCCTGACAGTACAAATTGTATAGATTGCAACTCAAGAAGGATTTAGACTACCTTTTAAAAGGCAAAATGCAGGACATATTAATAAGAGGACCTTGTAAATTGTTATCAACATGAGAGAGTGTCACAGAGGATGACAGCCTACTCCTCATATCAATATATGACTCCGTTCTGCTTAAAACTTTTGGACTGGATGAATCCAAATTCTGGTCATGTGTGGCATTTACAATGGAAGCGGTGCAAGAGCACACTAATTCCTTGTAACTACATTAGGCTGATTGCAATTTATATTAAGCACACGGACTCCTATTTAAAAACAAAGCTCTATACCCTGGAGAAATGGGATCATTTGGAAAGATGACCTGCTCAAGAGTTCCAAAAGAGACTTGTCCCAAAGAAAGGAAATGGAGAATTCTCTCCCCCCCACACCCCTCTTTTAGCACCTATCATCTAAGTCAACAGTTATTTGGAGGTTTTGTGACTATATATATATATATATATATATATATATATATATATATATATTATATATCCATTTAAAAGCAAATTCATTTAATTAAAGAAACATCAGGAAATAAGCTAACAAAAAGGTCTCTCCAATCAAAACTTACATACTGGCTTCTCTGGTGCACCAGCCCTCAGGAAACTCTGTGAGACAGCAGATCTGTCTACTCTCAACCTCGCTCGCGGTCCTCAGCTCTGTTGCCCTGGCGTTGCTGGTTTGAACTAAATGTCCAGCATCCTACCTTGAAGGTTAAGGCCTCTATCCTAATTGAAACACTGTATATGCTCTGCGAGAACAAAGACAAGAAGAAAAGATTAAGAGTGACCACCAAGTTGACAACAAGCTACTCTTATCAATGGGCAGGAAATACAAAAAGAAACAAGTAGGAGAGCTGAGAAGCAACTGAAGCTGAAGAAACACTTGAAGAAGAAGTCATTTGTCTAGAAGGAAATTTGTGCTTAAATATTTTAAAACTGCTTTTTAAAAGGATGGGAACCAAATGTAGTTTTAAATGTTATTATACATAGCTGGGACAAAGCCCCACTCCCAGAAAAACAATGAAGCTAACCAGTAGATCCTCTTCTTCTTCTTCTTCTTCTTCTTCTTCTTCTTCTTCTTCTTCTTCTTCTTCTTCTTCTTCTTCTTCTTCTTCTTCTTCTTCTTCTTCTTCCCCTCATAGAAGCAGGGAGAGAGGGAATGGGA
>NC_034613.1:41376094-41396008 GCF_900095145.1 Mus pahari | reverse complement strand
TTTCTCTGTGTAGCCCTGGCTGTCCAGGAACTCACTCTGTAGACCAGGCTGGCCTTGAACTCAGAAATCTGCCTGCCTCTGCCTCCCAAGTGTTGGGATTAAAGGTGTGTGTTCTACCACGCCTGGCTTATCTTCCAACTTCTTACAGCATGCAGGGAAGCCAGTACTTCCCTTGGCAGTACCCCTATTGTAGGCCTGGGAGCTTGCTGAGACTGAACACCAGCCAGAGAGCATACACAGCTGGTCTGAGGCCCCCGACACTTGTGTAGCAGAGGGCTGCCTCTCTAGCCTCAGTGGGAGAGGATGTGCCTAATCCTGTAAAGACTTGATACACCAGGGAGGAGGAATACGTGGGGTGGGGGGTGCCCTTTCAGAGGCGAAGAGGAGGGGGATAGGGCAACATTTGGGATGTAAATAAATAAAATAATTTTTAAATATTGAAAAGAGTTAATATTCAGTAAATACAGTGCTCTGTTTGAAGTTTCAAGGAGAGATAGTTTAGAGGCAACAATCTCTTTAGACCCTCATACAGCACAAGCTATTAGTTTTTGTCTGTTAGCTCAGCACTTGGAACTTGTATTTCCTGATCTGTAAAACGTAGATGATGCTTGTTCTTTCCACTATACTTCTAGGGGCTTAGGATGTAGCTCAGTTGATAGAGTGCTTGTCTAACATATGTGAAAACCTGAGTTTGATTTCACATAAAAATTAGTCATGAAAGCATGCTCCTATAATCCAAGAAAATGGGAGCTGGATGCAGCAAGATTACAAATTCAAGGTCATCCTTTGATACATGGCCAATTTAAAAGGGCAACAGGAAATATATGACATCCTGTCTCAAAATCAATAACAACAAAAATATAGCTTTGAATACTTGGTTGTATGTCCATTTATTTAACACTTGAAGGCGCTCTGTAGTGATTATGTTTTACAAACAAAAGAGTCAAAGCTCTTAAAGGTTAAAAATCTTTTCTTGCAATAACACAAGAAAAGGCCAGTGTATGAGGAGAAGAGTTGTCTCTCCAAGATGCTGGGTTGGCCTAGATTTGGAGAATTTTCCAGAGTCATGATATCTGGCACATGAACCATGGAATCAAGGTTTTGATTATATTAAAGTCTTAGTCTGGATATCCCAAGTGAGCCTGCTTCTTTGGTCTACATTTCCTTCTGGGACATGACAATGATAAGGCTGCCTGAACACCACACATTTAGGTTTCAGGATATGGAGGAGTCAAGTTGGTTCTGACCAAGACGCTTCCTTTCTGCTGCCTAGCTTTTTATAGGACCAGAAAGTGTTATGCAGGCTTCCAGGGGAATAAATCTTCAATAGTCTTACCCAGCTGGAACCCCTGTGGACAACAGTAATGCCCATCATGGCAAGGTACTCCCATAGGCGCAATAATGACACACATGTTATATAGATTAAAACAAAACAAAACAAAACAAAACAAAACAAAACAAAACAAAACAAAGCAAAGCAAAAACAATTTCTCATTGAATTTAAGGCCTTCTCTACAAGGAGAAACTCATGACCGCTCCTGCAAGTCTGGCCATGAACAGATGTTTGGGGAGTTCATAGGACCTAGAAATCAACCTGCTATAATTATTAGGCTAAGTGGACATAATATCAAACTGCCCTTTTAACACATATTGCTTTAACAGTGACTGTGTGCAGCTCTCAGAAAATTCTCAGAGAATTTTCTTTATGCAGTGAACAATGGTTAACACAGAAACTTAGAACTGACAACGTTGAAGAGAATAAGTGCCACAAATGGGACATTATCAATCCTTCTTCAATCTTTGAAACAGTGTCTTTTTCGCAGGACCACTGCCCTAATGATGTCAGAGCAGCTACTGTTGCCTGCATAATACCTGCACAAAATCAAGCCAGTCAACATTCCAGCATAGAAGGGGGCGGGGCTCATGAGCCCCTGCTCCTAGCCAAGGAACTAAGGACACTGGATGGCTTCTGCAGGAGGGACAGTCACTTTTTGTCTAGGGTGTTGTTCCTGGTATGTTAACAATGCTCTAGTGGATGGCCCCACTCCAAGGAGTATGTGGGCAGTGCAAATTGGACTTAAGTAAAAAGCGAAAAGGGGGACAGGAAGTGATGGAGTGCAGCTATGGGGGCAGATATGGAAATGAATAAAAATGAGGACATGACTGTCCTAATGTACAGCTGAGGGGAAGATTTCTATTGTAGATATGAGGGTGAGAGCAGCCAGAGGCATCTGAAAGAGTCTAGACTGAACATGGCCAGCAAATCAGACTGGTCCATGGGAGGAGGAGGATGGGTCAAGAGAGAAAGAGAAGAAAGAGGACAGAAGGGGACCAAGAGGGCAAGAGAGCTCCTGGCCAAAGTGGCTGAGGTATACAGAACAAGAAGCTGGAGGAAGAAATTCAGAGGTTGAAGAGGTAGAGGTAGGGGGTGGAGCTGAGATATACTGAGAGGAGCCAGGATGCTAATAGGTACTCAGGATACTGACAGGAAGTTTGGGGAGGTGGAAGGTGAAGATGCTCGAAATATATTGCATACAATTCTTAAAAACTAACATTTTATATTAAATAAGGCCACTTTATGGAGCTCTTATGAGGAATACATGAAATATGAAGAGTTTTGTGTCCAGTAAAAAGTAGAGCACATAGAAAATTGGCAAACATGTGGAAGTCACTGGCAAGACTGTTAGCATTAACTCTTGGACATGGTTACACTAGGACATGGTGGCCACTGGGCCAAGTGTAGGGTTGGCCACTTGTAATTCTGCCACAAGGTAAGTATGGGAGGGGGAGGGACTCCCAAGCTAGAGACGTGACACTCAAGCTACTTTTTATTAAACCTAAGCAAACATCAGAGTCCCATGGGGGCTTGTCAGTGGGTAGATGGCTAGCCCTAGCCCCCAAATTAAGATTCAGTATGTCTAGGGTGGAACCTACGGATTTGTCTTACTAGGTTGTTGCCGTGGCTGGTCTATCTCAAAAGCTCTTTTTTGGAATCTCGTCTTAGGACCAAGAATCTTAGAGTTTTAGGCCTGGGCAACAGAATTCCATTGCCTTTATACAGTCTTTCTCTTATAAAACTCCACTTGAAGAATCTTAGTGTTGTATTGGTAAAACAAAGGATTACCTACCAACAACACACAAGTGCTAGGGCAATCACATGACTGAAGGCAGTAGAGTCCCGGGTGGCAAAGGCTCCCAGAAATGGAAGACTTAGGAGGGGGTTGGGGGTGAGAGTGCAGGTCAGCCTCTATCCAGGACAGGAAATAGTGAGAGACAACTGGGATTAGCGACCCTTTCCCGGCTTGGATTTCCCTTCCCAAGTCTTTTCCTCCTGAAACATTTTCTTTTGATTGCTGAGACTATATTTGGTGGTGGGTGTAAGCAAACATTTCATATTCTCCCTATTCTCTTGTCTGTTCCTAGCACAAGGCCACTGTGTACCTTGTGGGGGAGGGAGGGAGCCTGAGATAGCAACATAGATGACAGAGGTCTGAGCCCAAACTTGTTTTGAAGTAGCCATCTCTCTGGGGTAAAGTGTGTGCTCTGGCGCAGAGCAAAGGCTGTGTTCTAAGACACTGCCTGGCAGTTGTCTGTAACTAATCGGCTACCTGGTAAACACAGAGTGCAGCAGCCCGTGTTTATAGGTTAGAGGATTTTTTTCTTTTTGGAAACGGTCAGCCAGTAGATAGCCTTAGATTTAGGCTTCAGGATTGCAACTCATACATCCTGTGCATTTTGAGGGGATGGGGAGGACTTGGGGATTTTGCTTCCTAATGATGTTGGGTATTCCAGGGGCCCATCTTGGGAAACTGAAACACAATCATGAAACTCAGCTCTAATTATAAGAATGTACTTTTTTTTTTCCAGCTCTCCGGGCAGAGCCACTTTGGCTTAGGGATTGCACACAGGGTGTCTGGGCCTGCTCACTGCTGTTAAGCTATCAGGTACTTGCCTGTACCAACCTGCCCACACTGCAGGAAAAACAGGCCTCCCTCATTCTTTCAGAATTCATGACTTCTGTCCTGAACCATTCACCCCGGCTTATCTCAGACTCCGATTCCGAACTCCCTCAGTCTCTTTAAAGTTTTTGACTCTGTGACTCATTTTTCCTTCGACTGCCTTGCCTCACCCCAGGACTTGGCACTTGAACCTTGTGCCCTGCCTGGTTATACTGCTCTCATCCCTGGGAGAATAGTCCAGGAGAACCAGCATTCATCCTGAGTTCAGACACTTTCACAGGGGCTGCTGGGCTTGCCTTAGGGTCTATATGCATATCAGAATTTCCACAATTTACAAACACAAATAAATAAACACAATGTTTAATACTTCTTCAATTGGAGGAATTCATAGTTTTAAAACCTCCTTTCTCTACAACTCTCCCGAAAAGACACCCATTGATTACTGGCTATGACTTAGTAATTCTGCTACTCATATATCTTTTTAAATTTTCTTTCCAGACAGGATATTATGTGGCACAGGATAGCCTTGAACTCCCTATGTAGTCAAGGATAATCTTGAACTTCTGATCCTCCTGACTCTTTTATCTCTAGACTGCCAGACTTACAAGTGTGTGCTACCAAAGCTGCTTTTGTATATTACACATGCTAGGACCAACTGAGTTACATCCCCAACCTTTGTGCATATATCTCTTAAATTCATCATTTTTCCCCAGAGGTGCTTGTCGTGATCTCTGAAGAACTGGGGTCCTGCCTTTAGTGTCTTGTTCTTTACTATGGTGTTGTCTGAAAGCCTGTTACCCTCTGCCAATCCAATCTCTACACCGACTGCAGTAAACACTGATCTCATCATGAAGCTGCACTTCTTCACTTTTTCTTTTACCCATGTTTATTACTGAAGGTTACTGTGTACATGAACAGATTTCCTGTAACATAGACTTTTCTGTGAGGACAGTAATAGTCTAGCACATGTGTATTGCACTCTAGAATAGCTTCATAGCTATTAGGAAGTTTTAATAAAACTCCTAGGACTTACATACTATTTTGTGTCTAAATTTGAGGACTGTGTACTTTTTTAGCTATAATGGATGTTTAATCCTATAAAATGACTATAAATTTTTAAAATGAAATGTGTTTGATCAATTTGGCTAAGTGAATAGAGACTTGTAAGAACAAAACAAAATCAAATGTTCAGTGCTAGAGAATGTATTCATTAGGTCTCATTCAGATGCTAAGCACAGAGCCTTATTTAGACCAGGCAGTGGCTGAGGTCAAAGTTGGTGGGTCAGTTTCCATTTGTTTAAGTTAGCCTCATTGAATTTCAGGGGCATAGATTGCAACCCTGACCTCTCCTCTCTCAGCTCTTGCACAACTGCAAGTCCCAGTGAAACATGGAGAAAAGAGTAAAGATAAATCTGTACAATGACTTGACCCTTTATATTCAAAAAATGCAAATAAATTGCTAGGTCCTCAGTATTATATTTGGGTTTTGTGTGATAGTCTCCAAAGAATTTTCATCAATGATTACATACAGAAAGAAATAATATAGTTCTTTAAAATATTTATCAGAGGACACACACATAGTGTGTGTGTGTGTNATAGTGTGTGTGTGTGTACGTGTGTGTGTGTGTGTGTGTGTGTGTGTGTGTGTGTGTGTGTGTGTGTGTGTGTTAGTGGTTTTCTAGTTAGGCAAATCTAATTTAATAATGTGCCCTTTGGTAGTTGAAACTTAATTAACAACAGTGTGATTTTTAATAAACAATGAACATCCCTACTTACAAATTTCTTTATTCTCTCTAGAAGAAATAATTCAGCATTGCCAAATTTATGCCAGCATTTTCATTGGCAGAGATTTGGTGAGTGTCAGGCTCAAGCTTATTCCACAGATATGTGGTAGCACTCCCTGAAAAGACGCTTAGCTGAAAATTTCAGGTCTCTGCTTGTTTATTCTAATATAGAAGAACCCATTGTTAATAGGCAAATAGACAAATGGTCTGCCCTTAGCATGTAAGTATTAATGAATGCATCAGTTCCCTTCCACCTAATTATTAAATTTTAAAAGGTACCCCATAGAGAACATCTGACTGGTGTCTTTAGAAGGGAGAATAGTGTAGTGAAGGTTCATGACCCAACAAACAGACTCTCCCCTTGCATCCACAGATGGGGCAGAACTGGAAGCAGAGACAAACATTGCCTACACACTGAGGTCTGATGTTTGGTCGGCCAATGCAAACAAACATATAGCATCCTTCCGAGGAGCACTTCAGGGAAAGAGGGTATGACTCATGATCCTTTTAAGCTTTGCTTATCATTTTTATTTGGGTAAAACTTTTGAGAAAATAATATTTTTCTTTCTATCCATGAGCTGGAGAACATATTTCTTGTTGCAAGTCTGTTGGTTCGCAGCCATAAACAAAGCTCAAATCACCAACCTACCACTGTTGCAGTGAGGCCTGGCCTCTGTGACTAAAAGCAGGCCAAATGCCCAGTTTTGATGGAATGGTGAAAGTTTACTGTTCACTGTAACCTGCACAATAAAAAAATACAGCCCTGATAGACATTTCCTGCTCAGCAGTGTAGGGGACACAGCTGAAGTGTGTGGGTGATGGACCCTGTATCTTAACACCTTATCTTTTCTGCCTAGGTGGCCTATGCAAGTGATACTTTATTTAGCCTCAAAAGACTGATTCTTAGGCAAGAAACCGTCATTTGAGTCTCCTAAATTCAAGAACTTTAAGGTTGTTAGGATTTGCAGATAGCTCAGTTAAAGAAGCTTAGCATGGGTATGGGCCAGGGTCACATCTCCAGTACCACATGTATGTGTACGTGCATGCATGTGTACGTGCATGCATGTGTGTGTGCACATGTATATATATACACACATGAGGTGGGGAAAGCTCGAGCCAGCAGAATAATGGTCAATATTTACATATGGCACCTTTTAACATGTAATATACTGTTACATGCACATCTTCAATTCCTACACCAAGCCTGTGTGGTAGGTATGCTATCTTGGTTTTCCCTACAAGGCATTTTCAGGATTAAAAAGAAATGCCTCAAGTTTCATGGCTAATAAATCATGAACATTCTAGCCTGGATCCCACACTCCAGACTCTTGGTAGTGTACCTAATTTTAATGTGATGAGGATTCCCAGTATAAGATTTTGAAATGTAGTTAATTTATTCTATGTGTGTATGAATGATGGGGGGGGGGGAGGCAGTGATGTTGGTGGTGGTGCTGCTGCTGATGGTGCACATGCATATGGAAGCCAGAAGAGGGCTTCAGATATGCTGCTCTATCAATGTCTGCCTTGTTCCTTTCAGACTTGGGAATTACAAATGGTCAGTAAGTCCCAGCAGTCCCCTTAACTCCACTTGCCACAGTACTTAGAGTTACAGTGCTGGGAAGACGGCTGCGTGGCCAGGTTGTTGGCACTGTGATTCAAGCTCTATCACTTGTGCTGGTGCAGAAAGGACATTTTTTTGTTTTTTTGGTTTTTTTTTTTTGTTTTTTGGTCTGTCACTAGATGCTGTTCATTTTGATTCCATTCTGGTTTTCACAACTATTATTGAACTTCCAGTGTCTTCTGTGACCCTAATGTAGGCCACTGTTGCTTCCACCAGCATGACTAGGCATGACTTGGTCTATTCATGGTCTTCTGATCTGTGCTCCACGAGCCTGATACAGTGAGCTATTTAGCAAAGCAAATGTGAGCATGATGCTGGTGTGCATCCAAATTCTCAGTGGCTCTCTAGTGCCTTCTAGATGAATGAAGCCCAACATCCTTAGCATGGCCCCTCTCAGTCCTTCCTTTTCTTCTTCTATGCCCTATGTTGGCAAGAGCCAGTACTTATCTCCCTGAACATCTCATGTATTTAACTGTTCATGTGATTGGAGAACTTTCTTCTTATAGTCTACCTTATTGTGTAGGTGATGCAATTCCTCAGTAAGAGTTTTCTTTCACCCTGATATATAGTGTCTGAATTTATCTGCATGAAACTCCTGCAATGTACTTAAACATATTTAGTTATGATTAGTGACTTACATATCCCTTTGCCTCACTAGACTCCGGGATAACAGTGGAAGTCATATTTTATGTAAAGTATATTCAGTGTGTTTTGCCTAGTAGAGTGCTTACAACAGAGTAGGAAGAAAAATACCTATATACTTCAAACCTGAGTAGTAGTCGGGATCTACTATATGCCTGCCTCATGAATTATAGTGAGGAACAAGGTACAAGCTTTGCTGAGAAAGAGTTGTACAATTTATTTTGACAGATTGTATGGAACTGACTGAAAGTCTATAGCAGTTCAGAAGATTTGAAACTAGGGAGGTATCTCTTTCTCTTAGAAATGGTGATTTCTTATGACGGGTCAACAGCAATTGAATATTGACCATCTGGCAACTGTCATAGTACTCATTGTAAATTAGATTTAATAAACCCAAGGCCTTTTGAGGGGGAAGGTGTTCTTTGCTATTTGGTGAGAAATACCATCCCTCAAGAGAGCAAGTAATGGAAAGTATGCACAAACAGAGACTAAATATGCCTCCTGGTGTTAGGAACGGGAATGCTCGCTAGTGCAGATGCAGTATGGCTGGAATATCTTTATTAAGAGAATTCACACTTGGTACTTCTGGTGGACAGACTGAGGCATGACTGCTTTACATTTAACTAAGCAGTTTGAAGGGAATGAGGGTGAGTATTTGTTGCTACCCAGAGTTGAATCTCGCAGAGTAGCACTAGGGATCCATTAAAGTTACATAGCCCAGTGCTTTCCTGCTTCTACCTTTTGCCTCCTGAAAGAACACAGCAAGCTTTCTTTGAATGCTTCTCTCCAGTACCAGGGAACGAACTGGAAAGTTACATACATCCCTTTGCTCAAAGGTGATGTGAGCACATGCAGTCACCAAGATGTGAAAACAAACGAAATAGTTATCAGTACCTGAGTAGACATAAATTCCACACATGAGTGCAATATTATTTAGCCATAAAAAGCAGGATCTTGCCGCTTATCACAGGATAAAACTTGAACATATTATACTAATGTAAAATAATACATAAAAGAATAAACACTGAATTATTCTCTTCCTATTCTTTATTTTAACTTATACTTTTTAAATTTTTTATTGGATATTTTCTTTATTTACATTTCAAATGTTATCCCCTTTCCTAGTTTCCTCTCCGGAAACCCCCTATCCCTTCTGCTCCTCCCCCTATTCCCCAACCCACCCACTCCCACTTCCTAGCCCTGGCATTCCCCTGTACTGGGGCATAGAACCTTCACAGGACCAAGGGCCTCTCCTCCCATTGATGACCGACTAGGCCATCCTCTGCTACATATGCAGCTAGAGCCATGAGTCCCACCATGTGTTTTCTTTGGTTAGTGGTTTAGTCCCAGGGAGCTCTGGAGATACTGGTTAGTTCATATTGTTGTTCCTCCTATGGGGCTGCAAACCCCTTCAGCTCCCTAGGTACTTTCTCTAGCTCCTTCATTGGGGAACTTGTGCTCAGTCCAATGGATGGCTGTGAGCAACCACTTCTGTATTTGTCAGGCACTGGAAGAGCCTCTCAGGAGACGGCTATATCAGATTCCTGTTAGCAAGCTCTTGTTGGCATCTGCCTAGTGTCTGGTTTGGATGGTTGTCTATGGGATGGATCCCCAGGTGGTTTACTCTCTGGATGGTCATTCCTTCAGTCTCTGGTTCACACCTTGTCTCTGTAACTCCTCCCATGGGTATTTTGTCTTCCTATTTTTTTATTTAACAAATTAAAAAAAAAACTTCTTCAGAGAATAAGAAAAATGACTCACACTTCAGCAGTGTCACACTTTTTAAATAAGCATTTAGCATATATTTAAAATCGATCAAGATCTATGGGCACAGGGAAAAAAAATTCTCAACAGAACACCAATGGCTTGTTCTGTAAAATCAAGAATTGACAAATGGGACCTCATAAAATTGCAAAGCTTCTGTAAGGCAAAAGACACTGTCAACAAGACAAAAAGGCCACCAACAGATTGGGAAAGGATTTTTACCAATCCTAAATCTGATAGAGGACTAATATCCAATATATACAAAGANCTCAAGAAGCTGGACTCCAGAAATTCAAAAAACCCCATTAAAAAATGGGGTACAGAGCTAAATAAAGAATTCTCAACTGAGGAATATCGAATGGCTGAGAAACACCTGAAAAAATGTTCAACATCCTTAGCCATCAGGGAAATGCAAATCAAAACAACCCTGAGATTCCATCTCATACCAGTCAGAATGGCTAAGATTAAAAATTCAGGTGACAGCAGATGCTGGCGAGGATGTGGAGAAATAGGAACACTCCTCCATTGCTGGTGGGATTGCAAGCTAATACAACCACTCTGGAAATCAGTCTGGCGGTTCCTCAGAAAATTGGACATAGTACTACCGGAGGACCCAACAATACCTCTTCTGGGCATATACCCAGAAGATCTTCCAACTGGCAATAAGGAAACATGCTCCACTATGTTCATAGCAGCCTTATTTATAATAGCCAGAAGCTGGAAAGAACCCAGATGTCCCTCAATAGAGGAATGGATACAGAAACTGTGGTACATTTACACAATGGAGTACTACTCGGCTATTAAAAACAATGAATTTATGAAATTCTTGGGCAAATGGATGTATCTGGAGGATATCATCCTTAGTGAGGTAACCCAATCACAAAAGAAGTCACTAGATATGCACTCACTGATAAGCGGATATTAGCCCAGAAACTTAGAATACCGAAGATACATTATGCAAAACACAAGAAAACCAAGAAGGATGACCATCATGTGGATACTTCATTCCTCCTTAGAGTAAGGAACAAAATACTCGTGAAAGGATACAGGTACAGAGACAAAATTTAGAGCTAAGATGAAAGGATGGACTATCCAGAGACTACCCCATCCGGGAATCCATCCCATCATCAGCCACCAAACCTAGATGCTAATGCACATGCCAGCAAGATTCTGCTGAAGGGACCCTGATATAGCGGCCTCTTGTGAGGCTATGCCAGAGCCTGGCAAACACTGAAGTGGATGCTCACAGCCAGCTATTGGATGGAACACAGGGTCCCCAATGGAGGAGCTAGAGAAAGTAACCAAGGAACTGAAGGGGGCTGCTAGCCTGTAGGTAGAACAACAATATGAACTAACCAGTACTCCCTGAGCTTGTGTCTCTAGCTTCATATGTAGTAGAAGATGGCGTAATCGGCCATCAATCACTGGGAAGAGAGGCCCCTTGGTCTTGTAAACTTTATATGACCCAGCACAAGGGAAGGCCTGGTCCAAGTAGTGGGAGTGGGTGGGTAGGGGAGCAGGGGAGGCGGGAGGGTATAGGGAACTTTTGGGATAGCATTTGAAATGTAAATAAAGAAAATAATAATAAAAAAATTAAAAATTGATCAAGATCTGTAAAAATAAATTCTGTTAAAAAAGCTCCCTCAATAATATATTTATGTTTAAGTATTTATTATGAATATTAATACATATTTGTATTTTGAAATGAAAGCATAGTTTGGACTGCTAAATTCTGTCCTTTCCATTTAGGGATTGTAGAGGAATCTTATGCAGAAGGAAGAATGGAAACATTAACCGGTTCACTTAATGTACCCACGAAATGTACTATGAATTTTCTTGTATGTTATTCATGTCTAATAAATTTGCTCTTAAACAGAATTATATATGCATTGTAAACCAAATCAGCTCCTAGGAACTAGCTTGACAAAATATGATGTTTAAATCAGTCTTCCCATCACATTTAGCTAGCCACGGCTGCATCCTACAAACCACACACAGAGTTCTTAAGGCTTATGAGTCCACTTTCCAAGATTTAATACTTAAAGTTTGAACAATAACATATACATTCGAATGAGAACTGAAAATTCTGTAGCCTAAGCACACGGAGTAACACTGAACAGATGAATAACATGCTCTTCAATGGTCACTTCCCACAGCCACTGGAGGTTGGTGACAATGAAGGAAGGTGACAACAGAGAGTATAAACAGCTCTGACTGTTGTGGCCATCAGGGCAAGATAAGAATCTTTTGTCCATGGGTGGCACAGTAGGGGCTGAAGAGGAGGGGTACTTAATGCTGGAAGTGGCAAGGTAAGACAGTACTTGAAGTGGTTTCAATCGGGGCGGCACACCATAGGACTCCAGAAACGAATGAAATTAGTCTCTAGATTTCTTGCTTGGGAAACCAAGTCATTTCTGCATCCAGTTCCTATGAGTAATCATTTGAGAAATGATTACATTTTTAGAATGTCTGTGTTGATTTTTCTTCCCTATTATTGTTGATTTAAATCCCTTTACTCACTTCCTCCTGCAAAGAACTTAGACCCATAGAAGGATAAGAAACTTTTTTTTTTAAATGTTCTTCTCACAATCTTGGAAAATAGCTCAGCAGTTAAGAATGAGTATTGTTCTTGTAGAGGGTCAGTATGGTACCCACCAGACATGTCAGGTGGCTCACAAACATTTGTAACACCAGCTACAAGTGATTCAATGTCTCTGGTCTATGTGGACACGTGAATTCACACATACATACACACATATACATAATTTTAAAATAATATAAATAAATCTTAAAACATTCTTCCTTTTGAAAGATCCAGACAGGTATTATGGAGCTCATATAGGAAACAATACTTGGTAAAGCCAAATCAGCCAGCCTTTATGGAGTACTAGCTACATGCTGGAACTCTATGCATATACTTATGTAGAATACATGAAAGTATGAACATAACCCTTGCTCTTAAATTGTGCAATTTATAGCAGAATTTTCTCTTAGCTAGATCAAAAACAGAAAGAGGAGATAACATCATCTCTCATCTATGAACAATTGAGGTTTGTTAGGAAACCTAACAGAAAATTCGTACTGGGAGTATTGGCCTAAATCCTAGCTAATGAGGAGGCTGAAGCAAGAGAATCACAACTTCAGGGCATGCTAAGCTGCAGATTGATTCCAAGGCTAAGTTCTGCAAAATAAGACTGTCTCAAAAGTTAAAGGGTGAATATGTTCACTAGGAATATTATTCAATGGTAGAGTTCTTATTTAGCATACTCTAGCCTTAAGTTTAACTCTCTCTCTCTCTCTCTCTCTCTCTCTCTCTCTCTGTGTGTGTGTGTGTGTGTGTGTGTGTGTGTGTGTGTGTGTGTGTGTGTGTTGGAAGTAGCAAGATTCTAGGCCTTGGGAGTAGTGACAATGTTTCAGTCACTAGCTCTCAATAGACCAATCAAAGAAAGAATACTAAAAGACAAGAAAAGATACAGCTTATGTGGCCACATTGGGAAGAGACACCAAGAGGCCAGGAAGAACTCCTAAGTTCAAATTGACTGTCTTGACTTGAGGCTTACAATTAAAAACAAGGCAAAGTGTGTCTAACCAAGCAGTACTGGTCAAGGTGTCATCCTGACCATCAAAATGGTCAAAATGGTCTCAGCTCCAGTCTCTTTTACAAGGGGATCTGAAGAGCTGTCAGAGCTGTGTAGCTCTCTTTCTTCCCGCGCCTGGCTGGCTGATCAGGCTTCAGCCTAAAATCCACGGAGCAAATAAAATGTGGCCAGAGAAGGCGGCTGGTGGGCAAAGATTGGTTTGAGAGTAAAGCACTGGGGTAAAAAAACAAGACTCCATAGCATGAGCCTAGGTGTCTAGCAGCAGACAATGCACAGCATGACCTTTGTAGACACAAAAGGGAGAAAGAAGGGGAGAAAGTTCATCAAACATGACTTGGGCTGGAGCTTAGGTGAAAAGCAAAATTCCTGGGGCCCTGGTGTGAGAATATACTGTTGTACTGGAAGTGAGGGGATTAAATGTAACATTCAAACTGGGTTCAAAGAGAAGCCATTGTTTTCCATGTAAGAGTGAAACAAAACAGAGCCATACCCCTCCAGGAACCAATATTAAAATCAAAGAGAGTAGCTCACCCTGGACAAGAGGGTACAAGAAAGGGGAGTTAACCAGAATCCTCTTCACTCTCAGGCATGTGATTAAACTGGAATTCCACACAGATTCTGAATAGGTTCCACCCAGGGCCTTTAGCTGTCCTGTGAACTGAGTCTGGGGGAAAAGCGTCTACTGTTTAAGTAGTGTACAGTTTGGAATTTCTTTGTTTCACAGGTATGTTTTTCTGGGAAATTGCTTTGCGGATTCTCCATACACAAAGTAGATGCCAGACAAATCTAATGAAATACACATGAAATAAAGAAAGACGTGATTAACAAGATGATGGGATTAACAAGTGTGTGATGAAATGACATTCAGTATTGAGTAAGGAACCCTCCAATTAGCCAGGTTTAACTCTGACAATTGAGAGGCAGAAGCAGGTGGGTCTCTGAGTTTGAGGCTAACCTGATCTTCAGAGTGAGTTCCAGGATAGCCAGGGCTACACAGTGAAACCCTGTCTCAAAAAAAAAAAAAAAAAAAAAGAAAGAAAGAAAAAAAAGAAAGAAAGAAAAATAGAAAAAGTAAAAATAAAAGAAAGAAAATACCCAATCCCATCACATAGAGCATCCTAAGATTCTGAACTTCACTGACACTAAGAGGTCATTTTCTTCATGGACCAACTGTTAGATTTTATCTTTCCTTGCCTTGTGGGAATATCCATTCATATGAAGCTGAAATATTGTTACCTGGGACGAATAACATTTACTACAGTCTTTAAGTTTCATTTCCATTCATTGAGCAAACACAAGGACCCTGGGGTTTTGTTAGGCATGAGCATCTAGCTACACCCTAATCTAGATACTGAAGGTCAAAGTTAAGAGAACTTGGGTGAGAAGATGTAAGTGGGCAAGGTAGTGAAGAGGGTGGACTTTGCTAGAGGCTTGGAAATCTCCAAGACTGGAACTCTATGAGGGACTACAATTTAAAAATGCAACCATGGAAGGGGTGGGATAGGACGAGGAGAGAAGGGCTGGGGCAGGGGTCAATTTAACATTAAGAAACGAAAGCAGAGGCAGAAAGGAAAATAATCAAACTAAGTTCCCTGAGTTCATAATAGAGCGGCTGGCATTTTAAAGTAAGTGAGGCAGAAGGGGGCAGGGGAGAGAAGGAGAGACCTTGAAGTGCTGTCAACCCTGTGTAACCTTTGCTAGCAGGGTGACGACTGTTACTGCTATATCAGTAAGCCTAAACGCAACTTTTGAAAAAAGAGGAAGTGAGGAAAGTTTGTTTGTGTGCTCTGGTGGCAGGAAATCCGGTGACTAACCTTATTTCACACATTTCAGATTATTCAAAGGTTTCATTCCTTTCTTACAAACAGTGCTATCAAAATGGGAGGGCTCTCCTCACAGGCTCTGCTGTCTGGGGATGGCCAACACCTTTGCTAAGGAAACCAATCCAATTTGAATTGCCCTTTACTGTGTGAACTGATGCTTTAGGGAACATGGAGCCCTGCTGCTGCCAATCCATACAGTCATGCTACATTAACAAACGTGATTCGACTGTGCTGAATAAAAATGCCAACATATTGGAAGTCAATGCAATCAACAGGCTAGCCACCTTTTACTTGTAGGACTATTTTTATGGGACTAAAAGCGACTGTTACTTCTGAGCTCTCATCATTTCCTCAGAATTGGTGGGAGTCTGGACTGTGCTGTGGACTCCCTAGGGTGGAAGAGGAGGCTGGGAAAGATTTCAAGGATGGTAGATTAGACAGTCATAAAAATACAGTGGCCTGGCAAATGATGGCATGTGTTTCTGCAAGGACACTATAATGGGATAGAGCCCCTCTGCTGGGCTAGGCTAGCCCATTAGCAGACAGACTTAGGGGTCCAAGCACCTGGAGCTCACATTTCAAGCTGAAGGTACAGTTGTGGCAAGAAGGGGATGGTGAACGTATCTTCTCTCAGCTGGGAGTGAAAATCAACCTCAGGCAAATGCTTGAGAATTGTGCCTTTTTATATTCTAGAAGTCCGTCAAGTGTATGACCATTTTTCTGAAGACAATTGAAAGAAGAAAACCCTCTGCCATGTATGTGAAGAGCTAGCATAGTTCAGGCCAAACAACTAGATTTTCTAAATAGCCCAGAGCCGCCTCATTATAATATACCACACACCACTACTCTTCTCTGGGGAATCAACAAGAGTTTCCCTAAGGGTCTAGTCTCATAAAGCAAGTGTAATGATGTGTGCCAGGAACCACAGCACTAGGGAAGTAGAAGCAGATATGTTCAAGGTCAGAGTGGCTACAGAGTGAGTTGAAGGCCAGCGGGGATACATGTGATACAACCTCAAAATCAGGGAAGGGGACTCAGTCTCACCTTCAAATAGAGTTCCATATGTGGAGGTGCATATTCCATGCCAGTGCTGCTTTCCTGCCAGATTCCTCTCCAGGCTGTGTCTGCTCAGTGTGCTATGAGGCTACAGGTCTCTACAGGCAACTGAGCCTCCCTTGCCAAAATGGCCAAATTATGTTTACAGGCCAGACTGCCCATTTTACCCATGGACTAGTAAGGGCCGGGTTCTTCCCACACTTTCTGAAATGGTTTGGAGTAAACTACTGTGTTCAATGAATTTGAACAAAACACAGGATGAGTTAAGAAGTTTGATATTTAGAGGCACATGATGAAAATCTAGGCCCCAGTGGACACAGACTGAAGGTGATCTATAGGCATAAATTTTTGCAACCTACTTTTAATAAGGGTTCAACCTCTCCTCTAGCCCACCACCCAGCAGAGGGAGTGGAAGAGAAAAGTTATTAGGATGGGGGGTTGGATCTGTTCAGCAATAGTTCTTTGGGGGTTGAGCTTGGTCTTCTTGGGCAGCAGTTCAGTCTTATAGCAAACATCAAATATGACTTAGCAGCTGTAAACCAGTCCTCTAGGCAGGCAGACACCAGGCATGAACCAGCAGCTACAGTCCAGTCCTTCCAGCTAGCAGACACCAGGCAGCTGTAGTTCAATCCTGAAGAAACTGCCAGGGTCACCAACCAGCCTGAGATGAGGCCTTGGAAGCAGCTAGCTGCCTCAGGAACCTCATGAGCAGGTCTTGGGTGAGCTTCTCTCAATGACAGCATTATCACAAGTTGAGCTGAACAACACTGTGTAAGGCAAACAATACATGCATGTCTTTAGGAAGAATAGTGAGGCGGAGTAAACCAAACCAAAGCTCAGTGCTCATCTCCCACTGTCCGTGGGGTCATACTTATACTCCTTCATCAAGCATCCTTTCATGTTTTTGCTGTATTCAAACATCCTTTCACCCATGTCTGCTTCAGGAAAACAGTCTTTCATGTGTTTGCTTTAACAAGACATCCTTTCACCTGTGTGCCCCAGAAAAAAAAATTATTTGGCATAAATAACTTTCCAAAGGACTAGAAGATTCCACTTCATTGACCTGTCACCTTCTCCGAGACACCTTTGTCAGCTTAATGCTGTCACAGACACCAGATTTGGGGGTATTGGAGTCCCTGCTATTCTGGAGTAAGTACTGAAAGTTGCTAGAGATGGGCAGGAGTCACACAAGCCCTAGCAACCTCCAGGAACCTAGGATAAGGGCCATTACAGAAGTCAGGACACACATGGATAGTCTCCTGGGCCACAGGAATACTGGGAACAAAGACAAAGGGAGAAAGTATGAAGCACTCCCAATCGATGAGGACCTGTTGCTAGCACATAGGCATAATAGCACGGAGACCCTGAAACTGAACATCTTGAAAATGACCCATGCTTGAGGACCGAAAGGAATGAAGGTGATAGCTTTTTGCTACTGACTGAAGAAGGGGGAATAGTGATCTCAAAACTAGGCAGAGGTATTGATTTGAACTTTCAGCTTAAAACTGTCTCTTGAATCTGAAAACCAGTCAGAAAGAGATGCTGGAACATTTCTTTTCATTTATTGAGGGCTACTGTTTGGAAGGCATGAATCAGGTGAGACCACTTGAAACTCAAAAGCCATACAGACAGCATAAAGCCTGTAGGATTCTTAACAAAAAGCTAAGAGCATGCGAGCTTCAATGTGAGTGGGTAGGAAATGCAACTATTGATCTCTAATAGATACAGCAACTATGAGAATTAAACCCAGACCAGACTTGGGATCTGTTTTGTTCCTTGTAACTGAATCTTACATAGTTACTGAGAAACAGTAGATAATATTTAGAGGGCAGGAGAGGTAGCTCAGATGGTAAAATGTTCTTGTTTAAGCCCAAGGAACTGAGTTCGATCCCCAGAACCCATGTAAAAACAAAAACAAGCACAAAAACAGGTGATATGTCATGCTCTGGTAATTCCAGTAGTGATGGGTCAGAGATTGATAGATCCCTGGGGCTTGATGTCCAACCAGGGAGAGGATCTGTGTCAAGAAATAAGATGGATGATACTTGAAGAGTGACATTGGAGGTAGATCTCTAGTTTCCAGTTCCACACACAGGTACAGCTCCCCACAAACATGAACGCATATGTACACAAGTGCACATGTACACAAAATTACATTTAATTTGAGATTTAACATCTGGCCTTTTCTGAAATTGATAAATACAAGTAAATAGAGATCTGAGACATAGGAGATGAGAGGACAGAAAATTGATTCCCAAAATTTGTCCTCTATCCACTATACAAATGATGATGATAATAATATAATAATACTGATAATGTAAAAGAATACTTCTCAGGATGATGATAATAGTTCATTGGTAAAGTACTGGCCTGAAATTTGTGTGCACTTAGGTCCTTCTTAAGTAATAATAATAATAATAATAATACAAAGAAGAAAAAGAAAAAGAAGAGGAACAAGAAGAACAAGAAGAACAAGAAGATGATAAAGAACAACAAGAACAACAATGATAATGACATATTTTCCAGACTTACTGTGAGGTTTGGTGTTATAATGTACATAAAATATGTTGTAAATTGTCTCTACCAATGTGCTTAAATCAAAGTTTTTTGCCTTTGTTAATTTTATCTTTTATGTTATTGATTATACTTCTATTTATTTAAAAATATACATGTTCAGCATGCTCCAGAAATATTTATCCTCAATAATTAATTTTCAAATAACTTTTTGAACAAATCTTATCATGAATTTGAGTATTCATTTGACCTATGCAGAGAAAATTTACATTTTTTTGTATGATCAAGAGTGACCTTCTCTAATGCCACTAATTTGTCAGTTTGTGAACATGACCCTGGCTCTCAGCATTCATTCTTCAGAGTAAGATGCAGGATACTCTTTTACATTACATTTAGATGACTGATATTCTCAATAGGGAAATAAGTAAACCCAACTATCTTCATTCTATATTACTCTCTTTGTTCCATTTGACTAATGCAAGGAGCCCACCGTGCTTAGTCGGACACTAATTCATGAGGTACATCTCTTGGTCACCTGAAGATTGCTGACCATATAGATGCCTCTGGATTCTGCTGCTCTGGAAAAAAATCTTTGAGCAATAGTATAGTAGGAGCTTGGCCTGAACAGAGTGGAAGGTTCAAGGGCTAAGCCTGGAGTTCTGATAACGTGTATGACACTGAGAGAAGCTCAGGTGGGCTTCTCATTCATGGGATATGGGGCTCCAGAGCACTTGTCCCAATCTCTTTAAGTTGTGTTCATTAGTTCTTTGACAATTTCGTACGAAGTGTTTGGCTTATAAGTTGCCTCTCCCTCAGCTTCCCCCATATCTATCCCTGATTCCTACCTAATTGGTGTCTTGTTTGTTTAAAAAACAAGTCCACATTTGTATTTCGTGTATATTTTCTCCAAGTTTTCATCGGTTTTCACGGGCACACTGTGTTTCTTGCTACTGGAGAAGGAGGTTTGACACTGGAGGATGATTTTTTAGGGATAAATGAAAACAGCTACAGTGAATCAAAGTAAGCAATAATGTTTTTTTCTCCACTAGAACCATATGCCTCGGGTTTCTCTGACCTCTGACCTCTTCTCTTTTTTGCCTCATAAAAAGAATCAAGCCCGGATTCTAAAAACTCAAAAAAAAAAAAAAAAAA
>NC_034613.1:41345749-41374942 GCF_900095145.1 Mus pahari | reverse complement strand
ACTTTATATGACCCAGCACAAGGGAAGGCCTGGGCCAAGTAGTGGGAGTGGGTGGGTAGGGGAGCAGGGGCGGGGGGGTGGGTATAGGGAACTTTTGGGATAGCATTTGAAATGTAAATAAGGAAAATTAAAAAAAAAAAAAGAATCAAGCCCAAACAGAGGGAAATGGAGTGTAACAGAGCCGAAATTAGAGCAACTTTGTGGCAGCAAGGGATGTGTGCTAGGAGCGAGGGTTGTAAGAAAGAGACAGATTCCTGAGCACCTCAAACTTCAGAGGATTATTCTAGGAAGGTCGAGGAGCTTCCAACACCCTCCTTTCAGCATGAATGGGAGACAGTGCAAAGAAGCTAAGGGAGGAACAACAGTGAGATGTCTCATTGTTTTCTTATCTGGGAGGAAGCTTTGCAGGCCTTTAGTTCCAGCACTCAGAAGGTAGATGCAGTCTGGTCTCTGAATTCAAGGCCAGCTTGGTCCACAGAATGAGTTCCAGGGCAGCCAGGGCTACACAGAGAAACCCTGTCTCAGAACAGCCCTCCCTCCAAAAGTAGATTTGTTTCCTTAAGGTATACATCAGTCGCTTTCACACTGTGCTCCCAAATCTAGTAAATATTTGCTGTTAAATGCGTCCTTTTATAACAGCTTCCTGGAATCTATTTGAGGAACTCAAAACTGTCCTGGCTGTGATCTTAGTGACAGACAGCACCTATCTTTCATTAGCATATCCAAAAGGATCAGAAATTTGCTTTCTTCTCTCTGTGCAGTCATTTAGCTTGTCATTGATAGAATCAATTGAGAATAAATGTGCACAATTATGGAAAACTTAAGATACTAGAAAGCAACTGGAAAGGTTCTATAATTTTAGACACATAGGACAAAACAATGTTTCTTGACTTCCATGGGACTGCTGCTGGTGGTGGTGGCAGTGTTGGTGGCAGCAGCTAACATTTCCTGAACATATACTATGGACCAGGTAATGTTATCACCCACACCACAGTCTGGTGACATAAATACTATTGTGATGTCTAGTTTTCTGAAAAAGGATACTGAGGCAATGGAGTAGTTGAGTAACCTGCCAAACATCATCCATCTAGCCAGTGGGCTTCTAATCCATTCAAATACAAAGGCCAAGCCCTTTGTTGTTGTGCCAGGCTCCTGCTTCCCATGGCTAGCCATTTAATTTGCTAGAAGGAGCTTAGCCGAAACTCATGAAGCGAGAAGAGCACCAGTTCATTAGCTGACCACAAATTTGTGACCTGGGAAGAGAAGTCATTGTGATCAAATCATGCATTCATGATTCAAAAGACAGGGGAAGAACTAAATGATTAGATGTTCCAGCGACAGTGAAGACTGAGCTTAATGACTTCATGGAATCACGAAGACAACACCAGAGGGGGGGGAATTGTGTGATCAGAGATGAGAATGCTGAGCCCAAAGTGGCGCGTGCTGTTTCGTGACTTGTGTGGATTTAAAGGCGTCAGCATCCCCACCTCCTGCTGCTTCCTTGTTCAATATTCCTGTTGATATCCTGACTTCACTAAACTCACTGGAGTCCTGCATTCCCACTTCTCTTCTCTTTCCAATAAATGAAGCACAATTTACATTAAATTTGATTCTCTTTTTGTCTATTTCTCTCATGCAACTGTGACTAGCAGTGCAATAATATTTGGGGCAGGACTTGAAGGGAAAGTTTGTGTATGTACATACGTATGTGTGCATGCTGTGCGTACCATCTCTCTCTCCCTTGGCTGCATGTATCTCTCTGAAAAAAGCTATATTCAAGTATGCTGACTTCAAATATGTATATATATATATATATATATATATATATATATATATATATTTGATATATATATATGAAGATCTAGTGATGCTGATTTACATAATCCACACATTAAACACTGGAGATTGAGGTTCTTTTGTCTGAGTGTTCTTCTGGGTTTAGAAATGGTGCTTTGGGAGATAACCATGACAAGTGTGGCTTTACACTGGTGTGTGTGTCTGTGTATGTGTGTGTGTGTGTGTGTGTGCATTTATTGTGAGAGCACGCTTGTACCTGCTTTCCCATCTCCCCTGTGCTTTGCCTTGATTGAAACATCACGGAGCAGCCCCCAGCAGGAAGCTGGCAGATACCGTGAGGCCTACTAATGGTGTGATATTCTTAGAGCTGTGAAAAGGAACTTGAGAAATCAAACTGAGGGTGGGGGTGGGGTGGGGTGGGGAAGCCTGTTTTTAATCTTTTTGGCCCTTAGGGGGTATCATATAGACAAGTATAAAATTCACTCTTGTATCTAACCTCAAGCATAAACTGGAGAGAATGGGCCATAGCAACCCTTCCCACTACACACTGCTTATAAACCCCTCCTAGGATCTATTGTTTGTGTTAGCTGATAGGGAAATGTGAGGGGCACAGGGTGGAGAATGGAGTGTGTTCAGGTGTCTCAATAACTGCGCGAGAGTCGGTTGTTTGTGTGAGTCGGTTGTTTGCCCAAGTCCAGGATCCCTCTGCATGTTGTATGTCCAAGCAAACCTTCCCCCTACCACACCACTGTTTTGAGACCCTGCAACTGGTGACAGTGATATTGTCTTGCTTGCACATTGCCTAAGCCCCAAATCCGAGGTCCATAATTGTTATAAGGAACCATAGTTTTTCTGACTGAGACAAGGGTTATGGTGCTGGTCAAATGTTGTTACTTATTTGAGGACTTTATGCTAAGTAGGTGGGGCCCTCTACTCTAACTACTCTAACTTGTATAAGGAAACACATCCTAGAGAGATAAGGGGGGGCCTCAGCATAGCAGGATTAAAAATGGAAACAAAGGCTGTTTTAGTATCAATGGTTGATAGGAACTCACTTGAAAGAAAGCTGGGGTCTCTGGGCTCCTGGTTTAGGAACATTGGGAAAGTCACTTAATGGAAAGCTTCATGGATGGCCTTCAGCCTTGTCCTTTAGACTTTATTTCACAGAAAAGTAAAGATCCAGCCAAGGAAATGTACTCAGAATATATTTCCTAATTAAAAAAAAATCACATAATCGGGATTTATTATCTCAATAAAGAAAAGACACACACACACACACACACACACACACACACATCCCAGCCTCAATTCCTGAGGTAAGTGTACTGACAGCAACAGCATCATTGGAATGGTGATAACTGTATCAGCTGAGTGTTGAAAGTGTTGGCAAGTAGCCCCAAACACTAACAGTACAGTAGTAACTATCGATTTCTTTCAGACATTATCCTAAGCCTGGGAAAAGGTGTTGTCTTATCTCCAATCTATGTATCAGAATATAGAGAACAGAGAGGTTAACTGCCATAGGGTCACACAGCTCCGGCAGAGCATGGCCCAAGTCAATCATTTTTATTGCAAAGTCCATGCTTCGAGTTCCTGGTAGCAAGAATGGGCAAAAAGCACAAGCATTGTGGTGCTAGGCTTAGCCTTCTATTTCAGATGAGCTTGTAATGATCTTCACTGAAAGGTGGTAGTGGTGACCCAGAGAAGCACATCCACAGGTGCTGCAATTCCAGAGCAGTGTGTCTCAGCTGAGATATTATTGCTGGTAGAAGTTTGAGAAATTTGGGCAGGGGGAGGGGAGGGGTGAACAGGTTTCCCCTCCTGTGTAATTTGCCAAGCCTTCAGATAAATAATATATAACTATTACGTTATGATAAATTTCCTTCCTTTTCTTCTCTTTTTTTAACCACAGGGCATTTTTCAATAAATACACTGTTAATTCATGTTTGGCAGGTCTGAATACCAGAGTTGTTCGTTTCAGGGTTATCGAAGTTACTTACTGTTTTTATTCTTAATTTATTTGGGGGGTATATGGTGTGTGTGTGTGTATGTGTGTGTGTGTGTGTGTGTGTGAGTGTGAGAGAGAGAGAGAGAGAGAGAGAGAGAGAGAGAGAGAGAGAGAGAGAGAGAGAAACTACACTAGTAAACTCACCAGCCACCCTGAGTGACCCTCTAGTCTCCTTCACCCCACTGTGTTAGGGTTATAGGCATATGCAGACATGCCTAACTTTTTATGTGGGTCCTGGAATCTGAACTCTGATTCTCATGCTTACACAACAAACCATCTTACATACTAAGCTGTCTCCCCAGCCACCAAGACTTATTATTAAACAGATATTAAGAAAAGGGTAGATTCTACAAGATTTATAATGATCCCTCCAGTTGGGATACACTCCAGTGTCAAATCAGGTACAGACCAAGGCAGAAAACGACCAGTGTCAGAATTATTGAAACAATGCAGGGAAGTCAGGACCACATAGAGAGACCTTGTCTCAAAAATGAACTCTCTCTCTCTCTCTCTCTCTCTCTCTCTCTCTCTCTCTGAGGCAAGTCTGAATGAAACAATTGTGGCGAGTTTATTAAGTAACGATAAAAAGGTAGTAGACAATTTAGATTAAATGTGGGAGTTTATAAAAGGAGACCTTTAGTAAAAGACAGCACAGCCACATGCCTTTAATTCCAGCATGAGGGAAGCAGAGTCAAGCACATCTCTGTGAGTCCAAGGCCAGCCTGGTCTACAGAATGTGTTCCAGGACAGCCAGGGCTACACAGAGAAACCCTGCCTTAAAAGGACAGTACAGACTTAAGACATAAATGAAGGCTCTTAACGAAGGAGACTCATGTCTAAGTGTCTTAATGAATGGGGAGAGCTTAGCTCAGTGGTAGAGGACAGCCCTAGCTTTAGTTTGTTAGCCAGCCAGTATAGCCTTGCAATGTCAAAGTCCAGGGTTAGTTCGACAGACACTCTGCCTCAAGAGAGGACAGCAGAGAGCAACAGGATGGTACACACACAGACACACAGGCATCAAAACAACAACAAAATTAGAATAGTTCTTAGCTTCCCTCCCTAACAAGTGTGTATGTGTGTGTGTGTGTGTGTGTGTGTGTGTGTGTGTGTGTCTGTCTGTCTGTCTGTCTGTCTGTCTGTCTGTCTGTCTGCTGGTCTGTCTCTGTCTGTGTGTCTCTGGCTATGTGTCTATGTCTCTGCTCATGAGAGATTTTTGTGGCTCTTGGAAACATGTCAAAGAATATAATATACAACTGGGTTAAAGATAAAACAAAGCTGCAAACTTTTAAAACAATTCTGTAAACTTAACCAAGGTTTTAAAATCAAGTAAAAAAAATATCTGAGTTGATTTCCTTATTTCTCCTATTGTAATGAATTTTCTTTTGTAAATGAAACTACAAAGTCCTTTTCTGAGGATCATCACTGAACTTTAGGAAGAGAGGGGTGCTAATGAGGGCAAAATCAAAAGTCATGGACATTGCATCTAAGTCAACACAGGCTTTTCTGCTCTTAGCATCTTTGAGATATCTCTAGGAAAAAGAATGCTGTACTTGTAGGCAACCTTGATTTTGTTATTTGGGATGAAGTGTTTGACCGTCAGCCATAGGTGAAGGCAAACTAATCTTAGAATCAGGAACCTTTTCATCTTCCTAAGTCCTGACAGCTTTTACTGCCATTCTACCACAGTATGACTGTTAGGTAAGCTGGGATCAAAGCCGGGCGCGGAGAGCCCACCCTATTCAGCCAACCATCCCAATAATTTAATGAGAGATACAATTGATAACGCAAAGCAAATACCAAGAGATGTATTCTATGTGGCCACATTGGAAAAAGAATCAAAGAAGTCTTTAGACTCTTCCCAGCTCCGCCTTTGCAAGTATTCAAATGATGTTTAGGTTTAAATAGAGAGTGAGGTTGTGGTCCCAACCTATCCTGGTCACCTCCAGACTCTCCTGCAAAGAGGTATGGCAGTCTGAAATCTCCTGGGAGACATCCTTCTTCTGCTGGCATCAGGCTTTAGGCTTTTCTTTCTCCAGCAAGAGATCCCTGAGGGAGAGTCTAAGTTCCTGGGGACTGTCACTTCAGTAGTCGGCCCTTCAAAGGGGAACCATAAGTGCCTCCCCAGAGTATCTTCATTCCTGCCTGGACAGCCACATGAACCCCCTTACCTCTCTGGAAAGATCTTGCCTGAGTTCAGTTTTAGCACACCCCCATCCCACTTTCTCCCTTGTTTTACTGCTGAGGAGCTGGTTGCACAAGAAGTTCCAGGAGGCTCTGGAAACATCAGTGGTTGTCCACTGTCATGTAATCTGTGCCTCTTAGCACAGATCCTGCTCTTCTGCCCTCAGGGCCTGCTCATCTGCACCCATGCCTTCAGAAGCAGTTCCACTGTGTAAAAGGAGACAGGGGAGGGAGAGGGCATTATCCCCGCACCCATACCACCTCACACCAGATGAGTGGCAGGGTCCTATGCTCTCACTCTTGGTGCTGGCTTGCCTCTGTGCTGCCTCGATTAGGGTTAGCCCTACTCTGCTGCCCAGGCGAGATGCAGAGCCCACTCTCCTGAGGGTCAGGCCTAGCTCACCTGCTCTCATGACCCCCGGGGTCATCTGTCTTGAGTGACACAGGTGTCAACAGGTGAGGGGACAAAGGGCATCCCACTCCCTCCAGCCTAGGTCACCCTGCCCATGGCAGACAACTTGAGGCTGCCTCAACTGCAACCTTGCTGCCAGGAACAGCTCCACAGTGCTGTCCAGGTAAGGTGCAGGACCTGCTTTCCTGAGTGTTGCCCGCCCTCCAGTGAGTGATAGATGGGGCCAGCTCTCCTGAACACTGCATACAGTAAGGGACGGGGCCAGTTCTGCATAGCCCCTAGATATCCAGGTAGCCCCTGAAAACTGCCCCGACTAGGGACAGCCCCATGTTCTCTAGAGGTAATATGAGCTGTTGGCATTGACACTGACCACTGCAGCGGCCTAGTCACAGACTCAGACATGACCCTCAGTGCCAGCTCAGGCTGGGACCTCACTATAGTCCCAGGTGGCAGGGCTGCCCACCCACAACAGGCTCCTCCTCTCCATCCTCTAGTCTCCAGTCCCATCTCTCTTCTGAATGCTCAAGCTGTTCCACTTCTCTTTCTCTCCCATCTGATCACCACATGTCAGCACACTGTGATCCTTCCTGTAGGCTGGCCAAGCAGCTGTCCAGGCTCTGGGTGACATCTTCCATCTGTGCTGTGGGTGTCCTGTGGCCATGCACTGGAGGGCATGTCTTTGGATAGCATGGTGGTCCACAGGTGGCTGTCTCTATTCCTCCTCCTGCATTGTGGCACCTGGATTTGATTTCATTTCCTTTTTTTAAAATCAGTCCTAGGCATAAAACAGTTTTGTCCACCAAGCCAGGCATCAGGCTATGATAAACAAAACACTGCCACCTGCCTTGTTCGTGACTGGTAAAAAAGAAACACCAACAAGGGGTCTCTCTGCCCACTGCCAGCAATTTCTTCTCTCTCTTTTTTAATTTTTATGTTTTGACAGATCTATGAATGGAATGTGGGGTTTTGTGGGAGATTAGTAGGCACTGAACCACTGAGCCACAGTCCTAGACCTAATCTCATGATTCTTTTTTGACTTGATCAATATGTTTATTGTCTTTATGAAAAAATCTTCATAGAAAACTGCTTTAGCTTTCAGCAGCCCTTTCCTGAGCTCTGAGGAAGCTTGCCTTCTTTTGAGCAACCCGATCTTTCTTCTGGGCAAGAGATATTTTGGGATGATTCCACCTCTTCTTCTTCACTTCTCTCTTGGGCTTCTTCTCATAGACTGGATTCTCTCGGATAGCAGCAAGAGCTTTCTTATACATCTCCTCCATCATGTCTGGAGTTACGTTGTTCTTGATGTACTGAGAGAACTGTTTCTTGTACGCATCTTCATCTTCCTCCATTAGGTAGCGCATGTAGTCTGCCACATTCTGCCCCATGATGTGCTTCCGATGTACCTCTCCATTGAACTCCTTACTTTCAGAGTCATAACCAGGGAATCATTTGGTACTATAGGGATAGACAAGCCTCCATCCACAGCTCCCTTCAGGGCCCAAAAAACTTTATTGCCAGTTGTAGTTAAGGCAAGACCTGCATCCAGATAGCAAGTGAAGGCACCAGGCTGACCGTCAATGCTTTTCTCATTGTATTCACCTCCATTCACCTCCACTTGACCTTCATAGATCTTGTCCATGCCAAACCCATTCAGAAGCCTGCGGGCCAGCAGCAGGCCAGTGCAATAGGCTGCAGCATAATTTGTCAGGCCAACTTTCACACAGTATTTTGGAAGTTCATGTGCATATGCTGCACAGAGGATCATATCCGCTTCTATATGGGCATATGCAATCTGGCAGATGATGTCTCTGTTAGTTACACGAACGATCATCCTGTATTTGGGTGTGTTGTATTTATTCTTGTCCTGGATCACCAATCGTTTCCGAGCATAGTAGTCAGTTTTACCCTCTCGCCGCCTTCGGAATCTCACTTGGTACCTTTTAAAGTAGGCCTTATTCTTGACAACTTTCACAAACCCCATCCTGTGGAACAGAGACCCGCAACTGCGGCTCCATGCAGACCTGCAGCGGCCGCGCTAGGGGGAAAAAGCCGTGATTTTTATAAGGAGCCATGCATACTGTATGATCAGCAAGAAGACTTGATTTTAGGCCTCAGCAGAGGCCTTAAAGTTCATGGCTTAAATTTACCAACCCTTTACTGTAAATTCATTTCTTGAGCATTTGACAAATAACAAAGGATAGTCTACCAAGTTCCATGCCAACCACTTGTAAGAACAGTTTGAACTAGAGTAAGAGAGAAACGAGAAAAAACTACTTTTCCGTTTTCAGCCCTGTCTATCCAAGTTCATGAGTGCAGAGATTGCTTTTCAAGTTCTTGGCTTTCAGAGCTGCCTATAGCCTCCAATTCTGCTCAAGTAGAATTTTCTAGCTAAACTTTTACTTAAGCCACACAGTGTTTATTTTTTTTTTCACTTCACAGAAGGGAAGAACACAGTACTGGCCTGTGACTCATACACAGAAAGTGTTCATCATGATGCTGTAAAAAACTTTCCAAAAGGGATCCAGATATTTGTACTGCCTCCCCTGTAGCTCAGTAGACAAAGAATGTAGTGTGTGCCCGTGGAAACAGACAGCAATGTTTGTTGCTGTACTGGAGCCTGTTGGGAGTAGTAGAGTCCACTCTCTGCTTCCTAGCAGATGCTCACATGAAAGTTAGTGAAACTAATATCAGGTAAGTCACTCTCTGGAGTTTCATTTCTTCAGTTTTACAATGCATATGGTGACAGCCTCCAGTAATCCCAGTATTCCAGAAGCAGGGTTAGGAGGATTTTGAGTTTCAGGGAAACCACCTGAGTTCCATAGAGAGATGTTGCCTTCTGTGCACGAGGTCTGTGGAAGCCCAAGACAGACCAAATTTCAGCACAGAAGATGAAGGTAAGCAATCCCATCTCTAGATGATGAGTTATTGCTAGGAGAGGAAGAGAAAGTTTTCTCTAAGAGCATACATAGTCCCCGGTAAGCCAACCATGCTATAGTACAAGGCCATACACCCAAACGTTTGAGAAAATAAAGATGTACAACGATGTCTTGGTAACAATGCAAAAATTAAAAGTGATTAATAAAGAAAATGAGATTGGCATATTGAAGTCTTGGCATTGAGTCTTCTTCAAAAGGAGAGCACTGAAATGACTAAGTGCAGATTCCACTCCTGTCCTTGATCTTTGACCACTCTGAGACCCGGAACAAACATACTCCTATCCTTCAGCCACATTAGCCTTTTTTGTACATCAGAGACAATCCCTAGCTTATGCAATGAGAGAGGATAAGTGTTGGGAACTAATAAGGGGGCCCGAGGGGAAGAGGGGGGGGAGGAAAAAACCCATACCCCTCCAGAGTTTTACCTATTCTCTGGTCTGTCAGGAGTGGAAGGGCTGCTATGTACCTTCCACTCATCCCTGAGTGGGCATTCAAGACTCTGATTCACTCTTCAGGGGGTGGCAAGGGGCAGCCCTACCTGGGATTCCCGAAGCTACTTTGCTAAAGCCACCAGGGTTATGAGAGAGAGGGATGAGGGAAGAGGTTCCCAACACCAGCAAGAGTGTGCACAGTGGATCTTGACTGGAGCACAGGAAGGCTTTCTAACAGGAGATTAGAAACGGCTCATTAAGAGAAAGCCTGTCATATCCTCCAAGCTCAGTGGGCTTTGATGAGCAGAGACATTCTATGGTTTTAGAGTTTTATTATAGAAAGGCAGGGAGAAAGAGAGGAGAGAGGGGGTGCTAGAGAGAAAGAGAGTGTAAGTGGGAGAGAGGAGAGGAGAGGAGAGGAGAGGAGAGAGCAAAGAGAGGGGCAAGAGAGGGTGAGAGTGAGGGGTAAGAAACAAGAGAGACAAGTAAGAGGTAAGAGAGCAAGGTGGGGGCCTGTAGTGGCTATTCCTGGTTGTCAACTTGACTATATTTGAAATGAACTACAATCCAGAATTGGAAGGCTCACCAGTGAACCTAATCTGGAGGTTGGGAGATATAAGTTTCTGATCTGGATCTTGGTATGGAGATCTTGAGACACAGTGGTGATTGAATCCAGAAGATTAAGACAGGGAGATCTCCGAGTCCGAGGTCATCTGGGATTAAAGGTGTGGTGGCACACACCTTTAATCTGGGCTACACCTTCTGCTGGGGACCATATAAGGACATTGGAAGAAGGGAGTCTGGCTCTCGCTCTTTTGCCTTCTTGCCGTGTGGGACTCAGCAACTGCTAGATCCTTGGACTTCCATTCACAGCTACTACTGAACCATTGTTGGGATTTGGACTGCAGACTGTAAGTCATCAATAAATTCCTTTACTATATAGAGCATATCCGTAAGTTCTGTGACTCTAGAGAACCCTGACTAATACAGAAGTTGGTACCAGGAGTGGGGTATTTCCTCAATTAGTGATCAAGGGGGAGAGGCCCCTTGTGAGTGGGACCATCTCTGGGCTGGTAGTCTTGGATTCTATAAGAGAGCAAGCTGAGCAAGCCAGGGGAGGCAAGCCAGTAAAGAACATCCCTCCATGGCTTCTGCATCAGCTCCTGCTTCTTGGCCTGCTTGAGTTCCAGTCCTGTATCCTTTGGTGAGCAACAGCAATGTGGAAATGTAAGCCAAATAAACCCTTTCCTCTCCAACTTGCTTCTTGGTCATGATGTTTGTGCAGGAATAGAAACCCTGACTAAGACAGGGCCTAATAGCCCTTTTGTGGTCTTTACTGTTGCTAGGTAATTAGGGAGGAGTTTAGCCTGAAGGTCAGAAGCTTGGGCCATTGCCTACATGACTTTTAGCCACACTTCTCTTGTGAGGGCTGTGGTGGTGGTGGTGGTGGGGCGGTAATTTAGGCAGAGTTCCAGGAGCATAAGGGGACACCTACCATGTCATATAGGTAAATTATGACCATTGGGGTTCAGACCTCAGCTCAACTGGAGACCAGCCTGTCTGTGCATAGCCCAATGCCCCACAGATAAGAGAAAATGCTAACTGAGGACTAAGGCTCAGTGGTTATTAGTTTTTTCTTCTCCCTTCTATGGTTTACTCTTCTTTGTACATCCATGAATTAAGAATAACAGTGGGTTAAAACTGTTCAGGATGAAGGCACCTCCATAGGTAGTTCCTGGTAACACACATTAAGCTGTCTTCCACTCCCTGCTAAAGGCGCAGCATAGAGAGCCCTCCAGGCCACAAGGAGCTTATCTTGTGGGATCATCTAGCTTTGAACTAGAAAGCATTGGCAGGAGTCTTATACCCCTACAGTTTCCCAGGTACAGTTCAGGCTATCCCAATTCCAGCTGGCCCACATCATAAAATTTGGATTTACACCCCCAGTTGCTTCTTTGTTATAAACTAGAGAGATTATAATTTACTTGGCTGACTAAAGGTTAGAGTTTCCTCCACTCCTTGCTCAGAATTTTTATTTTCAGACTTAACCAACATAAAAAGTCTAGTGAGGGTGTATGCATCCACTCTGGCATCCACAGCCTGTACACTCCTATTGCTTAGAGCAAATTATGAGGTTTATGACAAACCAAGCCTCTATCTCTATTGATTTCAGTAATTTTCCATTGTACATAATTTAGTGTTACTTCTGTAACTAGGACGTTTATAATGCCAGCTCAGTTGCTGCCTACTGGCCATTATAATTTAACAATGAAGAAGGTAGGCTGGACCCACCAAGACAGCTCAGTGGGTGAAGGTTCTTGTTGTTAAGGCTAATGATCTGAGTTCAATTATATGTGGTATAAGAAAGCAGGGGGCTCCCTTAAAGTTGTCTTCTGACTGTTATACCCATGTAGTGGTATCCGTGCATGTACGCACAAATAATAAATAAATAAATAAATAAAATAATTTTGAAAAATTAAGAAGATAGGTTTCATTACCCGAGTTCCTGAACTAGAATTTCTGCTTTGCCATCTTACTGTATAACCTGCCCAAGTGTAATCAACTTTGCCTAAGTTTCTGTATCTCCTTATATACAGATAAGAAGGCTATCTGCCTCATAAACTTATTATGGGGAGTAAATGAGATGCTTGATATGAAACATTGAAAAGAAAGTTTGGCTGGGTATGTTGACCAGAGTTTATTTTATCGCACCAAAGCCATGAATGCACAACTAGCCACACTAATTGGACTCTTTTGTCTAAAGACAGAACACTCAAAATTTAGAGGGAGCTGTGATAAAAGATTTGATTTGACCCAGACTCATTGTACACAACCATGAAATTCTCAAGGAAGTTTTTAAAAGTTGGAGCTCACTAAAGTCTTCATGAACACAAGCATCAGTATTATTATTGTTAGGGACTTTGTGGGAATATATCTAATTACATATTAACTAGTGTGCATCTTGTATGGAAAGTCGAATTGTAAAAATCCATTGTAATTTTTTTATTTGCAAGGACATGTTTTTAGCAATAAAGTAGCAAGTTACTTACCTTCCAAAGGTGTGCTTCTAATAAGATGAGGATTGTGGTAGACATTGAGCTGCTTGGAGTGCCACTCCCCACCTCTCCATTTCCTATGCATACCATGAACACTGCATTATTTTTCCTGTTGCTGTGACCAAGAACCTGAAAAACAACATGAGGGCTTAGAGTTTGAGTGGATGTAACCCATCTTTGAGGGAGAAATGTGGTAGGGTGATAGGAGGTGGCTTTGTTGTGTCAGTGTGTAGCTAGGATCCCCTTACCTTCTCCTCACTTCTTGGTTCAACACGATGCAGAGAGCAGACCAAAAATGGAGTTGATGCAGAACACCTCAAATCCTGTCTACAGGAACTTAATTCTTCCAGTAAGTCTATACCTCCTAAAGGTGACCCACTTTACTGAAACAGTACTACCAACTGGGAAACAAGCACACAACAAATTTGGGTTAGATTTTTAGTTTTCTACCTTAATGAAGTAACCTATTGTTGTAAATATTATGCAAACTTGCATGGAACTTTGACATGATTAGTGAATATTTGTATAATTTTAATTGAGGTTGGAAAAAAATTGAAAGAAAGACCCCAAAATTGAGTAAGTACAAATCAAATGAATCTTACTATTAAATGCTACTACTAGAACCAAGTCCTGGCTTTAGCAGCAAACAATTGGTACCTAACCCTGCTATCTGCCTCACAAAAAGTTAAGGTCTACTCTGTTAGAAGAAATTCTTTCCATTAAGTATATAGAAATGTGTGTTAACAAAAACATCTCCCATACAAGCAGTCATAGCCAAAAAGAGATAGGGGGAAGGAGTCAAGGTCAAGATATCATGGTTGTTCATCCTTCAACAATTGAGTCATTTACCCAGTGGATATTTTTATGGATTAAATGTGGAAATATTATCCCAGGGACTCATTTGTTGGAATATTTGATCCATACTCTGTGGCATTATTTTGGGAGATTGCTGAACTTTTGGGAGGTAGGGGTCTAGTTGGAAGAATTTCATTTCAGGGGGCTGTAAAGCAAGAGTATGTTCTATATTTTGGCCCTGCTTCCTGTTTTCTGTCTACTTCCTGCTCTACCCAGCTATAGACAAGTGTCTACTGCCGTGTCTTCTCTATCATGAAGGACTCTATCTTGTCAAGTCAATGGCCCAAATATACCTTTCCTTGATTAAGCTGCTTTTTTTGGGTGTTTTATCAAAAGAAAAATTAATGGCTGAAGGAATCGATGAGTACAAGATGAAGAAATGAGCCAGAAACAATTAGGAAATCATGTAACATGGAGTTATATAGGCTATGGAATTAGGTAGCATACCATCAACTTTTCTTAAATGTTTTCTCTCTTGACCACAAGTGTGGGCCACCAGGGATATGGTTCAGACATAATATCCTACAGAGATTCATTTGTCCATGAAGCTACTTCTTCAATACCACTTCTCATTCAAGATAGTCTATTAATAATATTAGTGGGTAATGTAAGTTTTCTTTCCATAATATTTATGAAATATACATTAATATTATGCAGCCCAAAACTTGGATTTCATGGCTTCAGACAAGTCTACAGTCTTGAGGAATTATCTTGCTCTGTATTTATATAGGGAAGCAGAAGCTGATTCTTACTGATGCTACCTATCCAGTACTGTCCCCTAAGACACTCATTCTACCACCCCAGACAATTGTTTCTCCTCTTGTCTTCTTACCTCAAATACCAACCAACAAGTCCTTTTCATGTGCTCTCTCTCTGTGTTTTTTGTCTTGATGATCATTTCACTGAGAGAATAAAAGCTCTCAAAGAGCTCTGTTCTTTTCAAAAAGCTCATAATATGGGCTCATCTGCTAGCCTATTATATCCAGCCTTCTTTTCTGTTACTATGGATACACCATCCTGACCCTGTTTAACAGAGGTCCTCGGTTTGTGCACTGCAACCAATGACCTTTCCCTTGTTCAGGGATACTACATCAATGTTTCTTTGGTCATTCCATTATATTACCAATTCTCCTTTCTTTGTCTGAGTTTTCTCACACTCAAGCATCTCTTCTGTTTAAATACTTGACACAGCAAGATCCCTTTCTTTATGTGCTATCTCCTTGTATGTACCACCCTGGCTTTTGTGTTTACACAGAACTCCTTAGAAGTGATGGAGTCCCTGTCCTAAGTTCCACTCTTCCAGTTCCCTTGTGAACCATTGCCAATCATTCTTTGAGTCTGTCCCTCCACTGACACAGCAGTTATCAAAGTCATCACTTACCTCCCAGTGCAAGCAATTCATTCTTGGTTATCTTAGCTAACCCATCAGCCTCACTTGACAAAACCTATTGCTTTGTCCTCTTTAAGCCTGGCTTTCAGGACAACCTGTTCCACCTCTTTAACTGTTCTTTTGCAAATGCCTACACTAATGGCATCTTTACCCCCTGGCTTCTGAATATGAAAATTCCACAGAGTTCAACCTCAGAGCCCTTTCTTTTGAGCAAGTGCTATCACTCATACAAATAGCTCCAAGTAAATTTTTTCTGTGTGCAGGCCAGACCTCTACAAAGAACTTCACATTTTACCACTCAGCTATCTAGTCAACAGCTTAAAGTTCACATGTCCAAAGCCTGCAACCTACTCCCCTCAAAACTGGTTTTCCTAGTTTTATTTTTTTCCCATCTATGTCAGGAATAGTAATTCTGTCCTTTCAGTTACCCTAGGACTTTCCTAACGTTACTCTCGGGCATGACTTTTCTAGAATCTTAACAGAGATGATTCATAGGGATGGAAAGATGGCTCAGTGGTTAAGAGCACTAACTGATCTACCAAATGTTGCAAGTTTGGTTTGCATCACCCACATGGTGGCACACAAGTACCTGTAACTCTAGGTCCAGGGAATCCAACATCCATTTCTGGCATCTGAAGGCACTAAACACACAGGCAAGTAAACAACAATACATATGGAATAATTAAAAAATAAAAACTCAAGAGAGATTCATCAGCAAGTGCCACTGCTTGTACCGTACACAGATGTCCACAATGCAATCAATTCTTACCAGTTTTACTAGGGCTCAGCATTACAGTGGGTTGCTGTAGTTTAGCCCTTGCCCTCTCTACACTACCAGAACAAGACTCAAAGTGATCTATGTGAAACTTTACTGGTATTATCTCATTCCTCTACTTAAAACTTTTAACAATTTCCTGGATCTGTTTGAATAAAACATCAAATGGGCCTCTGTCCACTTCATGGTTGGCATTATCTAGTTCCATGATTTGCCCTCCTGCCCAGTTGTCCCTTTCTTGTACCCTCTCTAGTCTCACAAGCCACCCTGATACTCAAAAGTGTCTAGGCATTAGCTTTTGCCTTTGCACATATTGATTTCTCTGCTTGAGAATAAATAAAACTGCTAAGATAAAACTCCATGGCATAAAGCCCCAAACAAACAAGCAAACCAGCAACAAAAGCAATGTTGTTTTTCAGTGTGTGTGCAATAAAATGAACCATCAAAAGGAAGATTCACCAGTCTACAGAAGCCCTGTATATGAGTGGAAATCCTTTCCTAAACAATACATGATTAGCTCAGCTTCTCCTTTCCCTCAGATCTTTACTCAAGTGTCACCCACTATTTGAGACCTTCCTTAGCCATCCAATCTGAAAACACAAGTTTTCTACATTATTATCTGCACACAGAGCTTGCTATCTTGACCTTGTGTGTTTTGTTCATTTTAAAAATTTGTTAACTCCCTTTGCATACTCATCCTGAGAGACAGGCTATTTAAGACCTGAGAAAACACAATTTTAGATCTAGTTCCTCACTGCTTGTCTTAGGATTTCTATTGCTAAGATAAAACAACATGACCAAAAGCAACTTGGGGGGTGTATATTTCAACTTAGTTTCACAGCAAGTCCATTAATGAAGGAACTTAAATGTAGCAGGAATTCAGAGAAGGAGTGGAAGAAAAGGCTAGGGAGGAGTGGGGTTTACCAGCTTTATTATTCTGCTTTCTTGCATCAGTCAGGATCACCAGCCTGAGATGTCACTGCCATGCTGAGCTGGGCCCTCCGGCACCAACTATCGTTCAAAAGAATACATCACATGCTAGCTAACAGGCCAATCTGCTGGGGGCGTTTTTTTCAGCTAAGGCTCCCACTTTCAAAACGACTCTAGCTTGTTGCAAGTTGACATAGAACTAACCAGCATGAGGCTCTATCTTGTTTTGTGGTATAGAGCAAATATTCAACACATATATGTTTTACAAGTAAACTCAAGGTTTATACTGAAATTGAGATACATGTGCAATGTACTCCCCATCAAAACATCAATGAGCTTCGGGACTGAAACTAAAAAACAACAAACAAACAAACAAACAAATCAAGTTCATGTGGAATCACAAAAGACCCCAAATAACAAAGCAATCCCAAAGTTGGGGACCCAAAGCCCAAAACAAACAAACAAAATAAAACAGAAAAAAAAAAGCAATGGTGAGAGTAAAAGCCTTGGGCTTTAAAATCTTAAACATATTCTATTTCCCCAGAAAAAATACCCTACAGGTACTATTAAGCAATGTTGTTTTTTCGGGGTTTGTACAATAAAATTAAATATCAAAATGGAGATTCACTCACTTATAGAAGTTCTGTATATAAGTAGAAATCTTTGATTTGAGATTCTAGGGAAATGTAAGGTCTAAAAATTACAAAGAAAAAGTTCCTAACAAATAGGAATCAGAATTTCTCATAGCTGTTTGTCAAAGTCTAAAGAGATAGAATTGTGTGGTTTATGAACTTCAACTCAAATGGGACTCTTACTGCTGTCCAAGAAAAAGTAATCTTGGTCCTCCTGCCAGACACAATAAGACCAAACAAAAGTCCATAAAACGATGGTTTTTCCACTACTGGAATTCAAATCACAAAGTTCGGGAGTCACTAAAGACACATAGGTGAGGATGGCTGTTTGGTTTCCTGGAGACTATGTAACTTGAGAGAGTTTCTAG
Organism: Mus pahari; assembly: GCF_900095145.1. NCBI lineage: Eukaryota > Metazoa > Chordata > Mammalia > Rodentia > Muridae > Mus > Mus pahari. The sequence continues at coordinate 41,357,171 of NC_034613.1, read as the reverse complement.
ATTGTTCCAGGAGAGAGGATACAGTCAGAATCTAACAAATTCCCTGAGTTAAGGAAATGGAAGAACAATGTATTGGGGAAGTACACACAGCTACCCAGAGAACCTTGAAGGCGTGCAGAGGGGCCTGCTTAAGCATTTAGTAAAGTACTAACTAACATGTGCATATGAGGAAAATAACCAAGGCAAGGCACAGAAGCACCCAAAGAATTAGAAGTAACAGTACTTAGTGCTCACACAGGGAAAGAATGGTGCTTGTTTCTAATCAGCCAGAGGAAAAATTTATAATTCATAGGGCATGGGGGGAAATGCTTAGAAGGGGCCTGCTTTGAGAGTGGGATAGTGTTAGCCCTAGACTAAACACTACTCTGGATCTGTCCAACAAATCACAAAAGCTAGACCCAAAAGGATGAAACTGTTTCCAAATAACTTAACAGCATCTCAGACAGAGTTCAAGAATATTTATAGGAATCTAAGAATCTACAGTATCCAACAAGGTAAATTTCCCAGTACTGGGCACCCACTCAAAAGTTACCAGGTATGCAAAGAAGCAGGAAAATACAATCCATAATGAGGGAAAAAGAAAACCCATCAACCAAGGAACTGACACTACTTAAGACATGTTTCAGGATTTCCTTCAGGCTGACGGAAAAAAGAATACCAGATGGAAATATGAAAGAAGAGCACCAGAAAAGCTGACTAAATGAGGACTAGATAAGCCTTTTGCTTTATGATTACAACCCTAAAATACTGTTGAAATGTTAAGTTGAATAACACTACACATCAGGGTATGTAATCCTTGTAGAATGCTCAACAACAGAAACAGATCAGAATGGTTGGTTACTAAAAGTAATTGGAAGAAATATTTCTTCATGATGGAAATTATAGATCTCAGAGTTGAGATTTGACAATTCCAAGGTGTAAAGACTTAGATGCTCTTCTGCACTGTAGTTCTTCAGTGTTCTTTATCCATAGCCCGTTTAGAAAGGCCCAGCTAAGTTTCTGCCAATTGAAATTTCTGAAGGTTTTCTTTCTTGGTTTTCCTCTGTATGGATTCTGATGGCTTTCCTCCAATTATCACCCTCTTTGCTTTCAGAGGCATTTTGAAAATCAACCCCCTCCAGCATTTTGTCATGTAAGACCTTCCCTTTTAAGAAAAAAAATACACCGACTATATAAGCTGTGTTTTTCCCAAATGTATCCAGTATGCAGACAAATCTTGAACATCACCACTTCCCTTAATTGCATGGAAAATTGCATGGAAAATATCATTAAGATATTTTCTTCTGAGTGATGTATTTAATGAAGAATCATTCTAGGTAGATTCCTGGCTGGGTAATGTTTAACCCGAGTCTTATCTAGTTTTTTTGTGGTTTTTTTTTTGCAAATTGGTTTAAGACAGAGACAATTTGCATTGGATACAAAAGTTGTGTCATCTCACACTTTACTGGGTATTTCTCGGAATGGATACTGTCTGTACTTGTTCCCTCAACTCAGTCCAAAGATTCCAAAATCACTTTCTGCATTGCCCTTCCTAAGGGGAATGCTATTCCTAATACTTTTATTGCCATTTTGCAATTTTCATAGTTACCTATGGCAGCAAAAAAAAAATGCACGCTGTAGTTGTGTCATGGTCTTTAAAGAATAATTTCTGGAGGAAGGATCAAGAACACCACAAGAAGACCTATGGAGCCAGCTAACCTGGACACATGGGCGCTCTCAGAGACTGAACCATCGATCAAAGAGCACGCATGGGCTGGACCTAAGCCCTGCCCCACATATGTAGCAGATATACAGCTTGGTCTTTATGTGAGTCCCCAAGCAATTGGAAAGGAGGCTATCTCTGACTTAGACTCTGTTGTCTGCTTTTGGATCCTTTGCCCTAGCTGGGCTGCCTTGTCGGGCTTCAGTAAGAGAGGATTTTCTTAGCCCCCATGAGACTTGATGTGCCAGGCTGGGTTGGTACTCATAAGGGGCTTCCACTTCTATGAGGAGAAGGAGAAAGAGAAGTGAGAAGGGAGATGGGAGGATGGAACTAGGAGGAGAAGCGGGAGAGGAGCTGTGATCTCGATAAAGAGTTAAAAATACTCATTTTCATTAAAAAAAAAAAAAGGATAATTTCTTTTCTGCTGTCAAATGAGGACCATAGCTCACACAACAACTCTGACCCTGTAACTACAGTTTTGATTCAAGGACAAGCTTTGGCACATAGCAACTAGAAGATAAGAGGACAGAAAACTTTGCTTTCACTTGAAACAAATTTGTACAGGCTTACAAAAGGGAATTGTAAAAATGTAACAGTGAGGCTTACAAGGTTAGGGATTAGTTTTTGAGAGTCCTGTTAAGTGAAGCTGGGGCATCTGCAAAGCAGCTCTGGAAAGGTTGGTACCCTCTAGCATGCTTCTCCATTCACTTTCCCAACTAAGGAAGATAGAAAGTAACTACCATGGCTTTGAAGAACAAAAAATTGTCTCACCTTGGATACTGACTCATTTTAACCAGCAGGCATATTCCTTTTCTGCTAAAAAAAAAAGTCTCATTTTCTCATTTATATGTATTTACATCATGTCATTCCTTGGCCTTCCTTTCAAAGATTCTTTTGTTGTCCTTCTGCTATCTATCTCTATCCTTTGGTATATGACCTCCATTCCTATTTTACTTGATTTTAAAGACCATGCTAAGTCTTTGTTGATTCTCTAAGTGAAGCTGATTGTTACTGACATGCTAGTCCAGACCCTGAGCCTTCTTAGCTCCTCTTCTTTTGGCTTCAGTTTATTTAAATTTATGTTGGAATTGTCACAAAGTAATTTAGACTTTTCCAATTGTACAACTGTATAGTTCCATGTGTTTTTACACAGGTATAGATTTATGTAGCCATCATCACAATGAGAATACAGATAATTTCCATCCTTATAAAGAATTGCCTGTGCTATTTTTTATAATTACACTCTCTATTCTCTATTGGCCTGTTCTCTATCCCCATGGCTTTGCCCTTTCAGACTGTTATTGAAATGGAAACATAGTAGACACAACCTATTGAGAGATTCCTTAATTCACTTAGTGTAATACTTTGAGATTCATTCAAGTTGTTTTGTGTGTGTCAGTTATTTCTTTTATGACCAAGTGCTATTCCAATCATGAGACATTTCTCATTAAGTTAAGAATATTGGACTTGTTAGCAAACTGGTCCTTATGAACAAAGCTGCTATAAGTGTGCATGTGATGAGGTTTTTTTTTTAAGGAACATATGTTTTCATTTTTCTGTAACTATCTAGAAGTTGCACAGTCAATTAATACACAATTTCATATTTTAAGTGTACAGGAGACTGCCACAGGAATTTAGGAGTTTCTCTTGCATAGCATCCCTTTCAACACTTACAACTGTCAGTAATTCTCATTTCAAATGTTCTTTTCTTGTTAAGATTTATTTTTAGTTGTGTTTTTATGTCTCACTGTATATGCAGTTGTGCACAGAGGTCAAATGAGGGTATCAGATGCCCCAAAACTAGAATTACAGATGGTTGTGAACCACCAAACATGGTAGCTGGGAACAGAACTTGGGTCCTGTGGAAGAGCAGCAAGTGTCCTTAATCACTGAACCATCTCTACAGGTCCCGTTATGTCTGTTTTGAGATAGTCTCACTCTGAAGCTCAGACTGGCTCTGAACTACTCAGTTATCCTAACTTCTCCTGGGTGCTGGAATGAAAGGCATAAGGCACTGTATTAGGTGTCTTTTACATAGACATCATTGATATAGCATCTATCTTTGCCTGAGCTCCTTCAGTATGTTATTATTTGTATGAAATATATTTTTATCCTTTCATTTTGAATCTATTTTTTGTCATGGGATCTGAAGTAAATCCCTTGTAGATAAGCATAGATTGTTCATATAAATTTTCATTCATCCCAACAAGAATGTTTTATCAATATGTGTGTAAATTAACTGATAATAAGAGAAGATAGACTATAATTTTATCATTTTCCCATGTTTGTTTTTTTTTATTATACAATTCATAGGTTAGTACCTTCTTTGTGGTATAGTTGAATCTGACATTCTATTCCTCTGCCATTTCTTTTTTTAAATTATTGACATCCTTATTACAGTATATTTACATGGGGCCTTGTAACCTCTAACCAAAGGAAAATGCCCCATCTAGAACATGAGACATTCATCTTAATATTTTAGAAATATATTACATCTGTCAAGCAGACTATGGCCAATGATAGCCTGACACGTTCCAGAGGCCCAATTCATACATTGACACCCTAACTTCTAATATAATTATGTTTGGAGAGAGAGGTTTGGGAAAGCAATTAAGGTTAAATTTGTGGTCCTAGTGTGATAGGATTTTGAGGAAGAGGGAAGATTTTCAGCACTCTAGATATTACTCTATGCACCAAGGAAAAACCACACAAGGATATAGCAAGTAGTTGGTCACCTTCAAGATGAGAAGTAGGCCCTTGCCAGAAACCAAAAATACAACCACCTCGATCTTGGATTTCCATCCTCCTGAACTCTGAGAAAATACATGTCTACTACTTAAGCCACCAAGAATGTTATTTTAGCAGAATATTATGGGCAGGAATGGCCAAAATAATGTTCTGGGTTGTTCAAAATAGAAATGGAACATTTAAAAGCCAATATTTTAGGAATATTTCATTTCCTTGCTATTGTAAAGAGAGCAGGGCTAAACATGTGTAAATTATCTCTGAGCTAGAATATCATGTCCTTTGGGTCTATGCCCAGGAGTGATAGAGCTGGTTCAAATGGTAGTTCTAGTTTTAGTTTTCTGAGAAACCTCTACAATGCTGTTCATAATGGGTACATCAGTTCACATTCACGCAACAATGCATAAAGGTCCCCTTTCTCCAAATCCTTGCCAGCATTTGCCTTTCTTTTCTTAATGATAATAATTTTGAGCAATGTGATATGGAATCCCAAAGTAGTTTTTATTTGTGTTTACATGATGACCAAGGATTGGTTATTTGAAAGTTTTCGGTGGCTATTTGTATTTCTTCATTTGAAAACACTCTGTTTAGTTCCTTAGTTCATTCTTCAACCCAGTTGTATGTTTCCTTGTGTTTGTTTGTTTGTTGAGATAGGATCTCACTATAGAGCCCCGGGTGGACTGAAGCTTTCTATGTAGATCACATTAGCTTCTACCTTACTGAAAGCCTCCTCCTGCTTCTGCCTTCCTCATGGTTTTCACAGTATACTCCACCCCGCTAGCCTGCATGCTTGCAGTTTAGGATGTAAATTCACAGCTCACCTGCTTCAGCCACCAAGCCTCCCTGATGCCTCTGCCATAGTGATATAGACCTAACTCTCTAGATCTGTGATTCTCAACTTTCCTAATACTGTGACCCTTTAATGCAGTTCCTCATGTTGTGGTGACTCTCAACCATAAAATTATTTTTGTTGCTACTTCATAACTATAATTTTGCTACTGATTTGAATCATAATGTAAACATCTGATATGCAGAATATCTGATATGGGACCCTTGCAAAAGGGATGTTTGAAACCCCCAAAAGGGGTTATAACCCACAGGTTGAGAAACTGTGCTATAAAACCATAAGCCAAAATAAACTCATCTTGTATAGAGAGCTGTAGTATCATATTACCTACAGCTTTTATTACATTGAGATATACTGCCACTATTTCTAGTATGTGGAGTACTTTTTTAATCATGAAGGGATGTTGAATTTTGACCAAGGTTTCTGCATTTTTGAGATAATGATGAAATTTCTGTCCTTGAGTCCATTTATGTGATACATTATATTTAATGATTAAATATAATGAGCCATTGCTGCATTACTGGAACGAAGTCAATTTGATCATAATGACTTATCTTCCTGCTATGTTCTTAAACTCATATTTTAGAGTATTTTATTGAGAATTTTTGTGTCTGTGTATTTGAGGGAGACTGGCTCTGGAATTCTCAGTTTTTGTTGTACCCAAACCAGACATTGAGTTTATTAAAAAGACTTTGGAAATATTCCTTTCTTTTATATTTTATTGACTAGTTTGAGAATGATCAGTTTTGAAACTTCTTTAAAGGTTTGGTAATTTAGACAAAGAATGAATGTGAACCTAGACATGTTTGTTAGGAGATAGTTTTCTTTTCATTTGAATCACAATGCTGGTTCAATATCTTTTATAACAGTTCATACTACCTACTGCTTTTACAAAGGACTGAAGTTTGGTTCCCACTACCCATGTTAGGTGACCATAACTGCCTGAAACCCTGGATATAGGGGACCTGATGGTCTCAACTGACCTTGGTGGACATCCTACATACAGCACATCCATGTGAATATATATATATATATATATATATGTGTGTGTGTGTGTGTGTGTGTGTGTGTGTGTGTGTGTGTATGAAATAATACAAGATTTAAAGCAAAACAAATACCATACTTGTCTCATTTGTCTCTTCTTGGTTTAACTTTGGTAAGGCATGTTCATCTGGAAATACGTGCATAGGTGCAATTATTTTAGAATTTGCTCATTGCTGGTATATAAGATTTTTTTCCTTTGTTTTATTTTAGAGACAGGGTTTCACTGTGTTTTCCTCACCAGTCTTAAACTCTCTACGTAGACCAGGACAGCGTTGTACTCAGGCAACAATGTAACTCTGCCTCCTTAGTGCCTCCTAGAGTTTGCCAGTGCTGGGATAAGCCACTATACTTAGCAGAATACATTTTTATAGTATATCTTTATAATTTTTGAATTTCATTGTTCTGCTTTAAACTCAATTTTATTAGTTTGGGACTTTTATCTATCTTTTATTTGTTTAATTAGGCTTACAGTACCAGGCATGGTGACACATGCCTTTAGTCCCAGCCCTCAAGAATCAGAGGCAGGTTGATTCCTATTAGTTTGAGATGAGCTTGGTATACATAGAAAATTCCAGGCTACCTAAGACTGCAGAGCAAGACCTTGTCTGAAAATAAAGAAAGAAAGAAATAGGCTCAGTATTTTCTAAATCATGTTTACTTTCTCACAAAAACAACTTTTCAGTTATTCTTTGTATTGGATCTCTTCTCTTTCATTAATTTTGCCACTGATCTGTTTAATCAGAGATCTTTTTATTTACAGGGTGGCAATCTCGTACTGTAAAGACAGCATCTTCGTCCTATCTATCCTAATTTCCCTCTCCTGCTCTCCTTAGGCACTCTCAACACACTCTCCCTCCCTGCTTCATGGCCTCTCCATTTGCTTTGTAACTCACTGCATTCAATTAGTGCTGGCTATTGATTGATGTCGGTGGTGTGATGTTGTTCAGTGTTCTCCACAACTGCAGTGTGTCTGTAAGTGCAAATGATTATGTCATGTTCAGAACACGACATGTCACCATTTTTATGAGATATTTTCTTTTTTATTAGATATTTTCTTTATTTACATTTCAAATGCTATCCCGAAAGTTCCCTATACCCTCCCCCCTGCCTGTGCTCCCCTACCCATCCACTCCCAATTCTTGGTCCTGGCCTTCCCCTGTTCTGGGTCATATAAAGTTTGCAAGACCAAGAGGCCTCTCTTCCAAATGATGGCTGAGTACACCATCTTCTGCTACATATGCAGCTAGAGACATGAGCTCAGGGGGTACTGGTTAGTTCATATTGTTGTTGCACCTACAGGGTTGCAGACCCCTTCAGCTCCATGGGTACTTTCTCCAGCTCCTCCATTGGGGGCCNNGTGTTCCATCCAATAGCTGACTGTGAGCATCCACTTCTGTGTTTGCCAGGCACTGGCATAGCCTCACAAGAGGCCACTATATCAGGGTCCCTTCAGCAGAATCTTGCTGGCATGTGCATTAGTATCTGGGTTTGGTCCTGATGAAGGGATGGATCCCCCGATGGGGTAGTCTCTGGATAGTCCATCCTTCCATCTTAGCTCTAAATTTTGTCTCTGTATCTATATCCTTTCATGGGTATTTTGTTCCTTATTCTAAGGAGGAATGAAGTATCCACACGATGATCTTCCTTCTTGGTTTTCTTGTGTTTTGCAAAATGTATCTTGGGTATTCTAAGTTTCTGGGCTAATATCCGCTCATCAGTGAGTGCATATCTAGTGACTTCTTTTGTGATTGGGTTACCTCACTAAGGATGATATCCTCCAGATACATCCATTTGCCCAAGAATTTCATAAATTCATTGTTTTTAATAGCTGAGTAGTACTCCATTGTGTAAATGTACCACAGTTTTGAATCCATTCCTCTATTGAGGGACATCTGGGTTCTTTCCAGCTTCTGGCTATTATAAATAAGGCTGCTATGAACATAGTGGAGCATGTGTCCTTATTACCAGTTGGAAGATCTTCTGGGTATATCCCCAGAAGAGGTATTGCTGGATCCTCCGGTAGTACTATGTCCAATTTTCTGAGGAACCACCAGACTGATTTCCAGAGTGGTTGTACAAGCTTGCAATCCCACCAGCAATGGAGGAGTGTTCCTATTTCTCCACAACCTCGCCAGCATCTGCTGTCACCTGAATTTTTAATCTTAGCCATTCTGACTGGAGTGAGATGGAATCTCAGGGTTGTTTTGATTTGCATTTCCCTGATGACTAAGGACTTTGAACATTTTTTCAGGTGTTTCTCAGCCATTCGGTATTCCTCAGTTGAGATTCTTTATTTAGCTCTGTACCCCATTTTTTAATGGGGTTATTTGAATTTCTAGACTCCAGCTTCCTGAGCTCTTTGTATATATTGGATATTAGTCCTCTATCAGATTTAGGATTGGTAAAAATCCTTTCCCAATGTGTTGTTGGCCTTTTTGTCTTGTTGACAGTGTCTTTTGCCTTACAGAATCTTTGCAATTTAATGAGGTCCCATTTGTCAATTCTTGATTTTACAGCACAAGCCATTGCTGTTCTGTTTAGAAATTTTTTCCCTATACCCATATCTTTGAGGCTTTTCCCCACTTTCTCCTCTATCAATTTCAGTGTCTCTGGTTATATGTGGAGATCTTTGATCCACTTAGACTTGAGCTTTGTACAAGGAGATAAGAATGGATCAATTCTCATTCTTCTACATGATATGTGCCAGCACCATTTGTTGAAAATGCTGTCTTTTTTCCACTGGATGGTTTTAGCTCCCTTGTCAAAGATCAAGATGTCACCACTTTTTTACCTCACTTTCTGTCTCTCCCGTTCTTTTGGCCCCCACTTCAGTGATGCCTTAAGCCTTGGGTGTTGTTGATGTAGATGCCCTGTTCATCTCCCTATTTCTTCTCAACTACTACTTTTGAGTTTGGATTGCTCTTGTTCTTCCAAATCTTTAAGGGGCACCATTATTTTATTTATTTGGGATCACTTTGATGGCTTAATGTAGATGCTGATAACTCTTAACTTCCCTCTAAAAACTGCTTTCATTGTATCCATAGGTTTGGGTATGCTGTGTTTCCATTTTCTTTCAATGATGTAAATATTTTTTTTTAAATTCTTGAATTCTTGAATTATTCAATTATTCAGTACTATGTTGTTTAATCTCCATGAGTCTATGCACTTTTTGTTGTTCTTATCTGCTGTCATTTCCTAACTTTGTTTCTGGGCAGCAGTTCACAGGAAGTTATTTCCATATTCCTACATTATTTTTTGAGCCTTGATTTGTGTCCTAAAAAAACAAGTCTATTTGGGATAAATTTGCATGGGTTACTGAGAGAAATGTATGTTCTTTGGTGTTTGAGTATAACATGATGCCATTTAACTGTCATTCTGTTTATTTTTATCAGGATAACTTGCCTATTAGTGAGAGCAGGGTATTTAAACCATACGATATTTTCCATTTACTTCTTTATTCCCTTTACATCCCAGCCCCCCTCTCCTTCCAGTCCTCACTCATACAGCTCCTTCTCCATCCCCCCTTCCCTTTCATCTCTGAGAAGGGAGAGGTCCCCCTCTAATAGCAACACATTCTGACATTTCAAGTCACTGCAGGTCTAGGTACATCATCTCCCACTGAGGCTAGACAAGATAGCCCAGTTAGGGGAACAGTGAGAGGGGCCTATGTCCAGCCTGTGTATATTCCTTGGTTAGTGGTTCAGTCTCTGAGAGCCCCCAAGGGTCCAGATAAGTTGTAAATCATACAATATTAATGTGTTGGTATTACTATGTACATTTTTATCTAGTTGTTTATGAAATGGGTGATAGTGTGTTTATAATAGTGTCCTCGTCCTCTTTTTTATTTGCATTTGAGGTGTGTGTGTGTGTGTGTGTGTGTGTGTGTGTGTGTGTGTTGAGTGTATGAGTGTGGGTGGGTATACATGTCCATGCAGAGGAGAGAAGAAGATAGATTTTGACATTGGGATGTCTTTCTTAACCACTTCATTACCTTTCTTTGAGACAAGATGCTCTTCACTGAACCTGGATCCTGCAGCATCAGGTCGACAAGACTTAATCTGCCTGTGTCTACTTCCCAGTGCTGGGACACACATGCACACTACAGTGCCTGGGTTATAGGTGGATGCTGAGGATCCAAACTTGGGTCTTCCTGTTTTCACACTAAGCAATTTACAAGCTGAGACACCTACCCTGCTTCATTGTGATTAACTGACTGCTCTATAAATCAGCTTGAAATGAGCTTCTTTTTCTCTCCTGATTTGTTTTGATGTGAGGTCTGTTTTATCAGATAAGACTGCAGTGACACCTGCTTGTTTCTTAATTACATTTGTTGGAATAACATTTCCCACCCTTTCCTCAATGATTGTATCTGATATTGATTTTGAGCTACATCCTTGGAGGCAAGGAATAGACAGACACTTTGCAAAATCAAATCTACTGGACTGTGTTTTATTACCAGGGAATTGAGACCATTAGTACACAGTTATTTTATGAGGATATATGTCCTGTCATTTTATTGGTTTGGTAATGTTTGGTGGTTTCCTAAACCATATCTATTTAATTATTGCTCTAACAATATGCAGCATCTTGAATATATTTATCATTATGTTCAGCCCAAAGAATTCCTTCTGGTACCTTTTGTAGAGTTGCCTTTGTGGTCATACATCACTCAATCCTACTTTTATAATGAAAGCATTTTCTTTTTCCATAAATGATGGCAGATACTTTTGCTGAGTATAGAAGTCTTGGTTTACAGATGGAGTCATCCAGAACTTGAAATACATCATTTCCAGAACTTCTTGTTTTTAACAAATTTTTGTTTGTTTGTGTTTGAGACAAGGTTTCACTATGTACCACTGACTGTCTTTGAACTCAGTCTGTAGACCAGTCTGGCCTCAAACTCACAGAGATCCACTTGCTTCAGCCTCCCAAGCGCTCAGATTAAAAGTATGTGCCACCCATATACCCAAAAGATGCCCCACCGATTGCAAGCTTGTAAAACCACTCTGGAAATCAGTCTGGCGGTTCCTCAGAAAATTGGACATAGTACTACTGGAGGACCCAGCAATACCTCTTCTGGGCAT
>NC_034613.1:41336703-41345129 GCF_900095145.1 Mus pahari | reverse complement strand
AGCCATCATTGGGAAGAGAGGCCCCTTGGTCTTGTAAACTTTATATGACCCAGCACAGGGGAAGGCCAGGGCCAAGTAGTGGGAGTGGGTGGATAGGGGAGCAGGGGTGGGGGGTGGGGTATAGGGAACTTTTGGGATAGCATTTGAAATGTAAATAAAGAAAATAATAATAAATAAATTTTAAAAAGATGCCCCACCATATTATAAGGACATGTGGTCCACTATGTTCATAGCAGTCTTATTTGTAATAGCCAGAAGCTGGAAACAACCCAGATGTCCCTCAACAGAAGAATGGATACAGAAAATGTGCTTCATTTACACAGATACTCTGATACCTGTTTTAAATATCAAAGTAATTGTGGCTTCATATAACAAGTTAAGTAGTGTTCCTTCTGTTTGTATTTTATGGAAAAGTTTGAGGAAAATTGGTATCAGATTTTCTTTGAAGGTTTGGTAGAATTCTGCACTAAATCCATCTGGCCCTGGGCTTTTTTTGGTTGGGAGGTTTTTTATGAACTCTTCAATTTCCTTGTGTGATATGGGCCTGTTTAGATAGTTTACCTGCTCTTGATTTAACTTTAGTATGTGGCATCTGTCTAGGAAACTACCCATTTCATCCAGATTTTCCAGTTTTATTGAGTAAAGACTTTTGCAGTAGGATCTGATTTTTTAAAAATTTCCTCCATTTCTGTTATGTCTCCTTTTTTTTATTTCTGATTTTTAAAACTTGGATATTGCCTCTTGTCCCTTTAGTTAGTTGGGCTAGGGGTTTATCTATCTTGTTGATTCTCTCAAAGAACCAGCTTTTGGTTTTACTGATTCTTTGTCTTGTTTTCTTTGCTTCTATTTGGTTGATTTTGGCCCTAAGTTTGACTATTTCCTGCCTTCTACTCTTCTTGGGTGAGTTTGCTTGTTTTTTGTTCTAGAGCTCTCAGGTGTGCTGTTAAGTCATTAGTGTAAGGTCTCTCCAGTTTATTTACCAAGGCACTTAGTTCTATGAACTTTCCTCTGAGCATTGCTTTCATTGTGTTCCATAAGTTTGGGTATGATGTGTCAACATTTTCATTAAATTCCAGGAAATGTTTAATTTCTTTCTTTATTTCTTCCTTTACCACGTTGTCATTGAATAGAGAACTGTTCAGTTTCCATGGGTATGTGGGTTTTCTGTAGTTTTTGCTGTTATCAAAGACAAGCCTTAGGCCATGGTGATCTGATAGGCTGCATGGCATTATTTCAATCTTCTGGTATCTGTTGAGGGTTGTTTTGTGAGCAATTATATGGATGATTTTGGAGAAGGTACTATGAAATGCTGAAAAGATGGTGTATTCATTTGTTTTAGAGTGAAATGTTCTGTAGATAATTGTTAAATCCATTTGGTTCATAACCTCTCTTAGTTTCACTGTGTCTCTGTTTAGTTTCTGATTCTATGACCTGTCCATTGGTGAGAGTAGGGTATTGAAGTCTCCCATTATTATTGTGTGGTGTTCAATGTGTGTTTTGAGTTTTAGTAAAGTTTCTTTTATGAATTTGTGTGGCATAGATGTTCACAATTGAGACTTTTTCTTGGTGGATTTTCCCCTTGATGAATATGAAGTGTCCTTCTTCATCACACTTGATAACTTTTGGTTGAAAGTTTATTTTATTGGCTATTAGGTTGACAACTCCTGCTTTATCCTGGAACCATTTGCTTGGAAGACCTTTTTCCATCATTTTACTCTATGATAGTGCCTGACTTTGTTATTGAGGTGTGTTTCTTGTATGCAGGAAAATGCTGGATCTTGTTTGCATATCCAGTCTGTTAACTTACGTTTTTTAATAGATTGAGTCCATTAATATTGAGAAATATTAAAGAGAGATGACTCTTGGTTTCTGATGTTTGTTTTTGTAGGCTGATTTTTGTGACTGTAACTCTGCTTTTGACTTTGTTGTGAGATGCTTAACATCTTGTCCTTTCTTTGGTGTAGGTACCTTCCTTGTGTTGGAGTTTTCCTTCCAGAATCCTCTGTAGGGCTGTGTTGGTAGATAGATACTGTTTGAATTTGTTATTGTCCTGAAATATTTTGTTTTCTCTGTCTATGTTGATTGAGAATTTTGCTGGGGATAGTAGCCTGGGCTGGCATTTGTGTTCTCTTAGAGTCTGCATGACCTCTGACCAAGCTCTTCTGGATTTCATAGTCTCTGTTGAGAAGTCTGGTGTAATTCTGATAGATCTACTTTTGTATGTTACTTGGCCTTTTTCCCTTACAGCTTTTAATATTCTTTCTTTGCTCTGTGCATTTAGTGTTTTGATAATTATGTGATGAGAATATTTTCTTTTCTGATACTATTTATTTGGTGTTCTATAGGCTTCTTATACTTTTATGAACATCTCTTTCTTTAGGTTGGGGAAGTTTTCTTGTATGATTTTGTTGAAGACATTTTCAATTCAATGGTCGGGTATACGTATCTACATCTGTCTCAGCTGCTGCTATGGTCTCTCAGAGGACAGCCATATTAGGCTCCTGTCTGTAAGCACATATTTGCAGTAATAATAGTGTCAGGACTTGGTGTCTCTTCCTGCCCATGAGATGGATCCCAAGTTGGGCCAGATATTGGACTGCCTTTCATTCAGTCTCTTCTCCATTTTTGTCCTTGAAATTCTTTTAGATAGGATCAATTCTGGTTCAGAAATTTTGACAGTGGGTTAGTAAACCATCCCTCCACTTGAGGTCCTGTCTATCTAATGGATGTGGGCTCTTAGAGTTCCCTCTCCCCATTGTTGGGCATTTTGGCTAAAGTCACCCCTATTGAGTTCTGAGGATCTCTCAGCTCCCGGGTCTCTGGTACTTTCTAGAGGGTCCTCTACCTTCCACCCCTGAGACTGAATATTTCTATTCATTCCCCTGGCCTTCTGGGTTTCTCTCCTGTACTCCCTTCCATACTCTGTCTGGACTCCACCCCCATAGTTATTTGTCAACAGCCAGGTATGCTCCTCCCCACAGTTACCTGGCAACAGCCAGGTAGGACTGGCCCAGTATAACAGGGGCTGCTTGCCCCCTCCTTTCTCTCTTACTCTGTTATTCCTGCTTCTATCCCTTGTCTCTTGTCCCCTTGTCCCCCCTTTCTTCCCACCCCCTTCCTTCATTTCTCCATGTGGTCATGGCAGTCCTCTACTTCTCTAGTCTCTTCTTCTCTCTGCCTTTTTCTCTGCCTCTACTACCCTCTTAACTCCCCTCCCCATGTCCTAAATAAACTCTATTCTATACTCTACCATTGTGTGTCTGGTCCCTCAGGGGGAAGGGATGCCTTGGCATGGTCCTGCTGAGGCACCCCCTTCCCCCACACCTCACCACACCCCCCATAGACCATATATTAATATTCCTTTATCTTTTGATGATCACAAAGCCTGATGATGCTACCCTTTTCCCTTGCCCCTCTCCCACCCAGGTCCTGCCACCCCTCTGCCTCTCATGATTATTTTCTTCACCCTTCTAAGTGAGATTAAAGCCTCCTCACTTGGGCCTTCCTTCTTGTTATACTTCTTACAGTCTGTAGGCTATATCCTAGGTATTCTGTACTTTTTGACTAATATCCACTTATTAATAAGTACATATCATGCATGTTCTTTTGGGTCTGGGTTACCTCACTCTGAATGATATTTCGCAGTTTCATTCATTTTCATGCAAACTTCATGATGTCCTCATTTTTAATAGCTGAATTGTATTTAATATATGAAAATCCATTAACATAATCCACTATATAAACAAAGGTAAAGAAAAAAAATCACATGATCATTTCCTTAGATGCATAAAAAATATTTGACAAAATACAATACCCCTTCATGTTAAAAGTATTGGAGAGTTCAGGAATTAAAGGCCCATACCTGAACATAATAAAAGCAATTTACTGTAAACCAACAGCCAATATCAAATTAAATGGAGGCATACTTGAAGCAATCCCACTGAAATAGGGGGACAAGACAAGGATGCCCACTCTCCCCATATCTACTCAATATAGTACNTTTGTATGTTACTTGGCCTTTTTCCCTTACAGCTTTTAATATTCTTTCTTTGCTCTGTGCATTTAGTGTTTTGATAATTATGTGATGAGAATATTTTCTTTTCTGATACTATTTATTTGGTGTTCTATAGGCTTCTTATACTTTTATGAACATCTCTTTCTTTAGGTTGGGGAAGTTTTCTTGTATGATTTTGTTGAAGACATTTTCAATTCAATGGTCGGGTATACGTATCTACATCTGTCTCAGCTGCTGCTATGGTCTCTCAGAGGACAGCCATATTAGGCTCCTGTCTGTAAGCACATATTTGCAGTAATAATAGTGTCAGGACTTGGTGTCTCTTCCTGCCCATGAGATGGATCCCAAGTTGGGCCAGATATTGGACTGCCTTTCATTCAGTCTCTTCTCCATTTTTGTCCTTGAAATTCTTTTAGATAGGATCAATTCTGGTTCAGAAATTTTGACAGTGGGTTAGTAAACCATCCCTCCACTTGAGGTCCTGTCTATCTAATGGATGTGGGCTCTTAGAGTTCCCTCTCCCCATTGTTGGGCATTTTGGCTAAAGTCACCCCTATTGAGTTCTGAGGATCTCTCAGCTCCCGGGTCTCTGGTACTTTCTAGAGGGTCCTCTACCTTCCACCCCTGAGACTGAATATTTCTATTCATTCCCCTGGCCTTCTGGGTTTCTCTCCTGTACTCCCTTCCATACTCTGTCTGGACTCCACCCCCATAGTTATTTGTCAACAGCCAGGTATGCTCCTCCCCACAGTTACCTGGCAACAGCCAGGTAGGACTGGCCCAGTATAACAGGGGCTGCTTGCCCCCTCCTTTCTCTCTTACTCTGTTATTCCTGCTTCTATCCCTTGTCTCTTGTCCCCTTGTCCCCCCTTTCTTCCCACCCCCTTCCTTCATTTCTCCATGTGGTCATGGCAGTCCTCTACTTCTCTAGTCTCTTCTTCTCTCTGCCTTTTTCTCTGCCTCTACTACCCTCTTAACTCCCCTCCCCATGTCCTAAATAAACTCTATTCTATACTCTACCATTGTGTGTCTGGTCCCTCAGGGGGAAGGGATGCCTTGGCATGGTCCTGCTGAGGCACCCCCTTCCCCCACACCTC
The DNA here is from genome assembly GCF_900095145.1 of Mus pahari. Taxonomy (NCBI): domain Eukaryota; kingdom Metazoa; phylum Chordata; class Mammalia; order Rodentia; family Muridae; genus Mus; species Mus pahari. The sequence continues at coordinate 41,340,017 of NC_034613.1, read as the reverse complement.
ACCACACCCCCCATAGACCATATATTAATATTCCTTTATCTTTTGATGATCACAAAGCCTGATGATGCTACCCTTTTCCCTTGCCCCTCTCCCACCCAGGTCCTGCCACCCCTCTGCCTCTCATGATTATTTTCTTCACCCTTCTAAGTGAGATTAAAGCCTCCTCACTTGGGCCTTCCTTCTTGTTATACTTCTTACAGTCTGTAGGCTATATCCTAGGTATTCTGTACTTTTTGACTAATATCCACTTATTAATAAGTACATATCATGCATGTTCTTTTGGGTCTGGGTTACCTCACTCTGAATGATATTTCGCAGTTTCATTCATTTTCATGCAAACTTCATGATGTCCTCATTTTTAATAGCTGAATTGTATTTAATATATGAAAATCCATTAACATAATCCACTATATAAACAAAGGTAAAGAAAAAAAATCACATGATCATTTCCTTAGATGCATAAAAAATATTTGACAAAATACAATACCCCTTCATGTTAAAAGTATTGGAGAGTTCAGGAATTAAAGGCCCATACCTGAACATAATAAAAGCAATTTACTGTAAACCAACAGCCAATATCAAATTAAATGGAGGCATACTTGAAGCAATCCCACTGAAATAGGGGGACAAGACAAGGATGCCCACTCTCCCCATATCTACTCAATATAGTACTCGAAGTGTCAACTAGAACAATAGGACAACAAAAAGAGATCAAGGGGATCCAAATTGGTAAGGAAGAAATAAAGGTATCACTATTTGCAGATAATATGATAGTATACAAAAGCAACCCAAAAATTCTACCAGAGAACTTCTTCAGCTGATAAACAACTTCAGCAAAGTGGCTAGATATAAAATTAACTCAAATCAGTAGCCTTCCTTTATACAAAGGATAAACAGGCTGAGAAAGAAATTAGGAAAACTACTCCCTTCACAATAGCCACAAATAATATAAAATATCTTGAGGTAACTCTAACCAAACAAGTGAAAGACCTATATGACAATAACTTCAAGTCTCTCAAGAAAGTGATCAAAGAAAATCTCAGAAAATGAAGAGATCTCCAATGCTCATGGATTGGCAGAATTAACATAGTAAAAATGGTTATCCTACCAAAGGTAATCTATAGATTCAATGCAATCCCCATCAAAATCCCAAGACAATTCTTCAAAGACATGGAAAGAGCAATTCCCCCAATTAATCTGGAAAGAAAAAAAACAGAATAGTTAAAACAATTCTTAACAATAAAAGAATGGCTGGGGGTAATCAATATCTCTAACCTCAAGCTTTACTGCAGAGCAATAGTGATAAAAACTGTATTGGTACAGAGACAAACACATTTATCAATGGAATAGAATTGAAAGCCCGGAAATGAAACCACAAACTTACAGTCACTTGATTGTTGACAAAGAGGCCAAAAATATACAATTGAAAAAAGAAGGCATCTTCAATAAATGGTGAGGGTCTAACTGGCTATCTGTATGTAGAAGAATGAAAATAGATGCATATTTGTCACCTGGTACAAAGCTCAAGTACAAGTGGCTCAAGTATATCCACATAAAAACCTGATGCACTGAATCTAATAGAAGAGTAAATGGGAAAAATCCTAGAACCCATGGGCACAGGGAAAATTTTCCTGAACAGAATACCAATGGCTTATGTTATGAGATTAAGAATCGACAAATGGGACCTCATAAAATTGCAAAGCTTCTGTAAGGCCAAGGAAAATGTCAATAGGACAAAACAGTAACCAAAAGATTGGGGAAAGATCTTTACCAATCCTACATCCAATAGAGGGCTATCCAATATATACAACGAACTCAAGAAGGTAGACTCCAGAGAACCAAATATCCCTATTATGAAATGGTGTACAGATCTAAACAAAGAGTTCTCAACTGAGAAATGCCAAATGGCTGAGAAGCACCTAAAGAAATGTTCAACATCCTTATTCATCACAGAAATGCAAATCAAAATAACACTGAGATTATACCTCACAACAGTCAGAATGGCTAAGATGAAAAACTCAGGTGACAGCAGATGCTGGTAAGGATGTGGAGAAAGAGGAACACTCCTCCATTGTTTGTGGGATTGCAAGCTGGTACAACCACTCTGGCAATCGGACTGATGGTTCATCAGAAATTTGGATATAGTAATACCTGAGGACCCAGCTATACCACTTTTGGGTATATACCCAGAAAATGCTCCAACATATAACAAGGACACATACTCCACTATGTTCATAGAAGCCTTATTTATTTATTTATTTATTTATTTATTTATTTATTTATTGGAGTTAAAATTCTTTACTAGATATTAGTTCAGGCAGATGCCCTGGTTCTGCGATCCTCTATCCCTATAGGTCACAGTGAGCGGGTTTCTTCAGAAGAGCCTGATGCACTGTGACCGCTGAGTCCCAGGGTCAGAAGCAGAACTGGAAAGCCTCAGATACACGCTGTTTCCACGATTCCAGGCTGGGCAGCAGGGAGGAGAGGCCCATGATGTGCCAGGGCTCTCCATCAGATACCTTGGAGGTTTGGTAGGACAGCAGCTGTACACCTGCCTGGGTCAGGAGGCCAATCATAGTGGGCGGCATCACAGTGTTGGAGGGCTGAGCTTAGAACATGAGCAGGGGTTGGCCCCTGTGTAGTGGCACCTCTGGTGTGAAGACAAGAAGCCTTATTTATAACAGCATGAAGCTGGAAAGAACACAGATGTCCTTCAACAGAGGAGTAGATACAGAAAATGTGGTTCATTTACATAATGGAGTACTACTCAGCTATTAAAAACAATGCCTTCATGAAATTCTTAGGCAAATGGATGAAGTTAGAAAATATCATCATGAGTAAGGCAACTCAATCACAAAAGAACACACAAGGTATGTACTCCCTGATAAGTGGCTATTAGCCCTAAAGCTCAGAATACCCAATATACAAGTCATAGACCACATCAAGCTCAAGAAGAAGGAAGACCAATGTGTGGATACTTTAATCATTCTTAGAAGAGGGAACAAAATACCTATGGGAGGAGATGCAGAGAAAAAAATGTGGAGAAGATACTGAAGAAAAGGCCATCCAGAGACTGCCCCATCTGGGGATACATTGCATATAAAGACACCAAACCCAGATACTATTCTGGATTTCAAGAAGTGCTTATTGACAGAAGTCTGATATAGTTGTCTCCCTAGAGGTTCTGCCAGAGCCTGACAAATACAGAGATGGATGCCTTTCCTGACCAGAGGCTCAGGTTCCTTTTAATCAGTTCAGGTTTACCTTGGTTTCAAACAGACCAGACAACTCCATGGTCCTCAAAGGAGATACCA
>NC_034613.1:41334857-41335981 GCF_900095145.1 Mus pahari | reverse complement strand
GCAGAAGATACCATAGAAAATATTGACGCAACAATCAGAGAAAATGCAAAATGCAAAAAGATCCTAACTCAAAACATTCAGGAAACCCGGGACACAATGAGAAAACCAAACCTAGGGATAATAGGAGTAGATGAGAATGAAGATTATCAACTTAAAGGGCCAGCAAATATCTTCAACAAAATTATAGAAGAAAACTTCCTATAACTAAAGAAAGAGATGCTCATGAACATTCAAGAAGCCTACAGAACCCCAAATAGACTGGACCAGAAAAGAAATTCCTTCTGACACATAATAATCAGAACAACAAATGCACTAAATAACGACAGAATATTAAAAGCAGTAAGGGAAAAAGGTCAAGTAACATACAAAGGCAAGCCTATTAGAATTACACCAGACTTCTCACCAAAGACTATGAAAGCCAGAAGATNCTGGACAGATGTTATACAGACCCTAACAGAACACAAATGCCAGGTGTACTGGCTAGCTTTGTGTCAACTTGACACAGCTGGAGTTATCACAGAGAAAGGAAATTTAGTTGGGGAAATATACCCATGAGATCCAGCAGTGGGGCATTTTCTCAATTAGTGATCAAGGGGGAGAAGCCCCTTGTGGATGGGGCCATCTCTAGACTGGTAGTCTTGGATTCTATAAGAAAGCAGGTTGAGCAAGCCAGTAAAGAACATCCCTCCATGGCTTCTACATCAGCTCCTGCTTTCTGACCTGCTTGAATTCCAGTCCTGCATCCTTTAGTGATCAATAGCAGTATGGAAATGTAAGCCTAATAAACCCTTTCCTCCCCAACTTGCTTCTTGGTTATGGTGTTTGTGCAGGGATAGAAACCCTGACTAAGACACCAGCCCAGGCTACTATATCCAGCTAAACTCTCAATTACCATAGATGGAAAAACCAAATTATTCCATGACAAAACCAAATTCACACAATATCTTTCAATGAATCCAGCCCTTCAAAGGATAATAACAGAAAAACACCAGTACAAGGACGGAATCCACGCCCTAGAAAATGCAAGAAGGTAATCCTTCAAGAAACATAAAAGAAGACAGCCACAGGAGCAGGATGCCAACTCTAACAACAAAAATGACAGGAAGCAACAGTTACTTTTCCTT
>NC_034613.1:41329776-41334846 GCF_900095145.1 Mus pahari | reverse complement strand
GCAAGAACAAAATCCCAACTTTAACAACAAAAATAACAGGAAGCAATTACTTTTCTTTAATTTCTCTTAACATCAATGGACTCAATTCCCCAATAAAGAGTCATAGACTAATAGACTGGTAGCAGTTTTGGAGTCCAGCTCTCTCCTGAGTCTCCATGTCCAGAGTACTCTCCGCAGGCAAGCTCTCCTCTTGCAGGGAAGGTGTACACATGCCTGGTGGTCCGATCTGCCTCCTGGCTGAAGATGTAGGACTAAAATGGGGCCTGTTGTAGAAGATGTGTCGCCTCTGCAGTTTGCACACTCACCTGCACAGGCTACACTCCGAGGGACCCTGGACACAATATGTCTCTCTCACCTGCTCTGGCAGACAGAGCCCTCCCAGGTGGCCACCTTTTTTCTTGCGGAGAAGGTGCTCACATGTCTCGAGTCCAAAACAGTCTCTGTCCCAGAAGGTGGATTGCTTCTGTCCCAAAGCTGTGTAGCTTCTGTACACCACACTCTCAACAGTGCAGACAGGAGCCTGGGCGAACCGGAGCAAAGATGGGTCCCTTACCAGCTCAGGCAGTGAGAGCACTCCCGGGAGGGCACCTCTCCTCTGGTGGGGATGGTGCCTGGATGTCTGGAGCCAGAAACATGGTCCCAGAAGCTGTATCCCTTCTACAGTCTGCCCTCTCCCCAGCAACCACCAGAGCCTGGGTGTACCCAGGGTGATTTTTTTTTAACAATGTCATTTCATGATCTTCATGAGTCTAAAAGTCACTAGATTTCTAATATTATGTGTTCAAATTTTAATTCAAATGGAAAAATCATGTGTTTTTTCTTAAATGTATTATTGTTGACTGAATGAATCCATTTTTCTACGTTTTCCCCCAACCATGCTATTTCATCTTAGTAGTTGGTACCACTTTCTACTGAGCTTTGAATTTAATACATTAAAATTTTCATTTCCGCTATTTCAGATTTTTTTCTTCAGAGTTTCTAATTCTTACTTGAATCCTAGTTTTTATATCCTATATTGACTTCCATACCTCATTCAAATGTTTGGATGCTCTTGAAAGCAATCCAGTTTATGTGTGTTCTCCTTGAGCATACTTATAAGCTTTTCCAACTTTTCAATTCTTTTTTGGAACTTCATCTAAGTGGTTCTTCCTGAGATTTATTGCTCTGGGATTGGTAGTGTTTGGAAGAGTTGTATTGTCTTGATTTTTCATGTCACTTCTGTTTGTGTGTTACAACTGGAACATTAGGAATTAGATCATTGGCTGAAATGTCACCGAGGCTACTGATCACCTTTCTTTTCTCAGTGGAAGTGTTTGCAGTGTTTGGGAGGGACTAGGTTGTGGGGAGGTTTGCCTCTCTTACATTGCTATTCAAAATGCCAGGCTCTATCTCTACTACACTCCTGAAAAGAGAATACTGTGTACAATGATCACTCTTCAAGTTAAACCCTCTATAAAAACAGAGTAATAGTTTACTATAGGAAAATCATTTGTTTTATTTTAGTATAAATTATGAATTGATACTTCCTTATACTTCAAACACTTAAAAAATGTTGGTCCCTTTATTTCTGACTCCCATGGTTTTTTCCCTTCTTTCTTCCTTCCTTTCTGTCCTTCTTTTCTTCCTTCTTTTACTAATTAATTAATTCATGTATTAAGTATATATAAATAATAGTTGTGAGGGATTCTTTTGATAGGGATTGGCGATGCACAGAGAAAGACAGAGTCAGGATCCCCCTCTCTGACTTTCACCTCAGGATTCACAAACAGGAAGTAGAGCTAATAAAGATTCTGAGAAAAAAAATAATTCTCTACAGTCAAAATCCCAGGACTAAATCTATGGAGACAAAATGAAAGCCAAACCCCAATTTTACTGTATGTAGAAAAGGATAGGAAGGATTAATTGTTGAATGGATCTCCACATGTTTTAAGACAATGGTTCAAAGAATGTTGGAAGACTGTGAGTCTAGCTTGGGCTATAGATGCATAAACATTACTGCTGAAGAAGTCAGGAGTTTATAGGTTAACATTCTTGCAAATGTAAGTAATAGGAAATACAACAGAAATGGACTTAGGGAAAAAAACAGGAAATGTGTTGGCTTAAAATTAGAAAAACTCGGCAGTGCTGTGTTCCCAGCTAATGCAGGATTTTGGTGTAGCAATGGGATTGGAACTTTTTTTTTTTCTGCCATCTGTCTGCTTTGTTGACTATATTCTCAATTAGACTCTCAGTTCGAGGTTAACAATTTAATTTTAAGATCCTAACATTTCAGGTCTTAAATTTAAGTCTTACTCCATTTGGAGAATACTAAGTTTTTTCTATAGGATACAGACTACTTATGGGTAATATTATCTTTGAAATATTATAGAAAATGTTTACTATGAAGAATTCTTCAAACCAGTCCTTCTCTGAGGACATAGAGAAATTATAAAACTGGAAGCACATGGACTAAAAGTGAGAATTCTGAAAATTTGGTAGAAAGAAATTGGGGTGTGAGTATCAGAGGAAGGTAGCATTGTGTTGGTAGGCAATGAGAAGAGAAATAGCCAGTACAGATGGCACATAGAGATAGCAGTTTCCTTTACATTTGCCTTTGATACTTCCTGTTATTTTTGTTTATAGGTGGAACTATGTTTGTATGGCTATCTTCTTTTGGGTTTGTTGAAAGGTTACTTTCTTGCTTTTTCTAGAGTTTAGTTTCCCTTCTTTGGTTGGTGTTTTCCATCTATTATCCTTTGTAGGGCTGGATTTGTAGAAATATATTGTGTAAATTTGGTTTTGTCATGGAGTATCTNGGTTTCTTCATCTATGGTAATTGAGAGTTTTGCTCGGTATAGTAACCTGGACTGGCATTTGTGTTTTCTTAGGGTCTGTATGACATCTTCCCAGGATCTTGTAGCTTTCATAGTCTCTGGTGAGAAGTTTGCTGTAATTCTGATAGGTCTGCCCTTATATGTTACTTGACTTTTTTTCCCTTGCTGCTTTTAATATTCTTTTTTTGTTCAGTGCATTTGCTGTTTTGATTATTGTGTGACAGGAGGAATTTTTTTCTGGTCCAGTCTATTTGGAGTTCTGCAGGCTTCTTGTATGTTCATGGGCATCTCTTTCTTTAGGTTTGTGAAGTTTCCTTCTATAATTTTTTTGAAGACATTTACTGACCCTTTGACTTGGGAATCTTCACTCTCTTCTATACCTATTATCCTTAGGTTTGGTCTTCTCATTGTGTCCTGGATTTCCTGGATGTTTTGGGTTAGGAGGTTTTTGCATTTTTGCACTTTCTTTGACTGTTGTGTCAGTTTTCTATTGTATCTTCTGCCCCTGAGATTCAGTCTTCTATCTCTTGTATTCTGTTGGTGATGCTTGCATCTATGACTCCTGGTCTCTTTCCTGGGTTTTCTAACTCCAGGGTTGTCTCCCTTTGTGATTTCTTTACTGTTACTATTTCCATTTTTAGATCCTGGATAGTTTTATTTCCTTCACCTGTTTGATTGTGTTTTCCTGTAATTCTTTAAGGGATTTTTATGTTTCCTCTTTAAGGGCTTCTAGCTGTTTACTTGTGTTCTCATGTATTTCTTTAAGGAAGTTATTTATGTTCTTCTTAATGTCCTCTACCATCATCATGAGAAGTGATTTTAGATTTAAAACTTGCTTTTCCAATGTGATGGTGTATGCAGGACTTGCTATGGTGGGAGTATTGGGTTCTGATGATGCCAAGTAACCTTGGTTTCTGTTGTTTATGTTCTTATGCTTGCCTCCTGCCATTTGATTATCTCTAGTGCTGCCTGCCCTCACTATATCTAACTGGAGACTATCCTTCCTGTGATTCTGGTTGTGTCAGAACTCCTCAGAGTTCAGCTGTCTCTGTGATCCTTTAATTCTGGGATCCTGTGATCCTGAGGTCCTGGGTGTGTCAGAGCTCTAGGAGTCAAGCTGCCTCTGGGATCCTGAGATCCTGGTATGACCAAGCTCCTGGGATCCTGAGATCCTGTGGACCTGGGTGTGTTAGAGCGCCTGGGAATGGAGCTTTCTCTGGGTGTTGTAGGACTGAGTAGAGTTTTTGCCCACAGTCTGTTCAGGGCACCTCTGATCCTATGATCCTGAGCATGTTGGAGCACCTAGGAATGGATCTTCCTTTTGGTGTTGTGGGACTGGCTGCAGAGTTTGTGCCCAAGGTCTGTTCAGGGCACCAGCACAGTCTAGGAGGAACCTATGCCATCTGTCGGGTGGAGTTCCTGGGTCCTGCTTGCCCCACTTCTAGTGTTGGGGCAGGTGTTGTGTCCTCCTCACCTCTGATGAGGAGGATCCTGAGAGTGTTAGAATGCCTTGGATTGGATCTTCTTCTACCTTTGCCTTTGAGAAGAACATTTTAATGTGGCTTGAAGGTTAAATGATACAGAGCAGATTCAATCTGGTAGTTAATCATATGACACACAATGCCATTAGATCTTGATTAATTATCTTTTATGTGTTAAAAATAGAATAATAGGAAAAGCACCATCTGCTTAAGTCTGAGACTTGAGATTTTATCTCAATATGTACATAATGATAACAAAAGAAAGAAGATCAGCATTAAATACATTTCAAAGAAAATGGGTAGCCAGGGCTATGCTCAGGGAGTAAGCCTCATCAACTTTGATATTTCTTATCTTCTTTATGGCCACAAGCAACTTTAGGGAGCCTTTGTCTTCTATCTCCTTAGGAAGTGATGTCAAGATGTTGACTGTCAGAATATGGCAACAATTACCTTGAATATTTACATATATAACCCAGATTTCAAGGCCACACAAACCTTGGGATGAGACCAGGTTTATTCAAAAGCCACAGATAATCTCAATCTTTCCAACACTGTTCTAATCAGTCTAAAGAAATGCAGTATCATCTAAATTGATGGAGTGGTGGATTTTCCTTGGGGATGTGTCATTTAAACTCTTAAGATTAAGATATCCTCCAAATACGCTATGCCAGTGCCTGGTCAACACCGAAATGGATGCTCACAGCCAGCTACTGGATGGAACACAGGGTCCCCAATGGAGGAACTAGAGAAAGTACCCAAGTACCTGAAGGGGGCTG
>NC_034613.1:41320978-41329571 GCF_900095145.1 Mus pahari | reverse complement strand
ATTTGAAATGTAAATAAAGAAAATAATAATAAAAAAGAAAAAAAAAGATTAAGATATCCTGGGTATATATCAGTATAGCATAGTGTTTTAAGTTTTTAATAAGGTTTAGGATTCTTATTTTAAAGATGTATCTTTATTTATATGAGTACACTATAACTATATTCAGCCGTAGCAGAAAAGGGCTTTAGATCCCATTACAGATGGTTGTGATCCACCATGTGTTTGCTAGGAATTAAACTCAGGACTTCTAGAAGAACAGTCAGTGGTCTTAACCACTGAGCCATCTCTCCAGCCTGCATAGTGTTTTTATATCAATGGCATTGAATCTGTAAATTGACATCCCAATCACAGCCACCTCCCTCTTCTACTCCCAGTACCACCCTTACAAATCCATCCCCCTACTGCCCTTTCCCCTCCTCCTCAGAGAAGGGGGAGTCCCCCTTGTGTATCACTCCATTCTGGGGCATCTAGTACCAACAGGACTAGACATATTCTTTTCCACTGAGGCCCAGCCAGGCAGTCCAGGCAGATGAAAGGGGATTCTTAAGGGAAATTGACTCTCTCTAGCACTCTAATGGCATTTGATAAAGAATATCATGACAAGCTCCTAGAGTTTGCCGTACCTATACTTTGATTCTTCCTTAGGCATCAACACTTTTGAAGCTGTATCTATTTTGTGTTCATCATCAGCACACATTTCAATACAAAGTGAAAGTTATGTTTTAAAAATTCTATGGACATAATTTGAACCCCATGAAGCTCCTTAAGGAGTCTCATGAACCATGAGATGCCTGTAGAGCATCCATTCAGGACACAACACTAGGGTAACTATTAAGGATGACTAAATAGCCAGATAATAGATGAGTAAAAATACCCATATTGGATGTTAGTAAAAGAACAAAACAAAAACAAAATATGCATATATGAAACATATTTAATCATATATTTATGCCCCTTGCAATATAGCACCTCCTTACAAGAAGTTCCTGACAAGTACCCTCACTTGTTCTTTGTCTCAGACTGACTTGAAAACAAGGATGCTCACAGCTAATGTCCAATCTGGGACTCATGCATCAAATGAAGGATGAGCGCTAACTATGCTCACCTTTTAAAAGCCATATCAACTTTAAAAAGGAATGCTATGGGAAAAGAACAACCTCTAATTTGCTAAATGAAGTCATTGAATTAACACCAATTTATTTACAAATGGAGATTTAACCCTTCAGGTAAAGATCAAAGGTTCATAGAATCTTAGGTTCCATGAGAATGTTATGATTGACATATTCGTGTGCTTTTTATTTTTAAAGCAAACCCAAGGACAAACAAGAAGAGTTCAGGAAGCATCCTCTCAATTCCCCCTCAACAAAGACGAACTGTCTAATTCACTGTACTCACCAGGGCTAGGATTCATCATTCATGTCTTCACCGTCCTTCTCCATTGTGAAGGTGTATCTATTTCATTGATTGGTTGTCCATCGGATCTGACTCTAATCTATCTCATTGACAGGCTATGCCTCTCACAATATGCCTGATTAGTTTGCTGAGAGATGTTTGTCAATTTATTTTGAGCTGAATTACGAATTCTCTCATAGAATTATAACTGTAAGTTGAAAGTGACCTTTGTAGTCTTTTCCACTAACCTCCAACTTCTTAGAGAAATTTGCTCAGTCATATGTGTTAGGGTTTTGATGTGAAGTACCCCTAAAGGGCTATGTATTAAAAGTTTGGTCCCTCTTAGGCCCTCTGCACATAGGGAAGAGTTGTGGGTTCCCTAAGAGCAGGAGCGGGGCTGTCTCTTACTACCTTTGTATCCCTTCCCCCTAAGTGGGCTGCCTAGTCTAGCTCCCAAAGAAAATGTTCCTAGTCCTACTGCCATTTTATGTGCCAAGGTTGGTTGATATCCATGGGGCCTCCCCTTTTCTGAGGAGGAGGGGGGGTGATGTGGGGGAGGGGTGTAGAGAAGGAGGCACCGGGAGAAAAGGAGAGGAGAGGAGAGGAGAGGAGAGGAAGCTGCAATCAGGATGTAAAGTAAATAAATAACTTAATTAAGGAAAAACCATTTAAGAAGTTTGGTCCCTAATTACAGCATGTCTGTAGCTGAGGATCTGAGGAAGAAGGTGGACCAGGAGAATGTTGACATCACTGATGAATTAGCACATTTAATGGGTTCATAATTAGTTGAGAGTTTTGAGAGGTGGTGGGAAATTTTCTAGGCAGGGCCTAGTTGGGGAAAATAGGCCACTTAGATCATGTTCTTGTCCCTGATCTCCTTCCTGTCCTATTTTGTGCCTCATGGCTGCTCTGACTGAAATAAGTGTCTTTCTCCATCATACACTCCTGTTATCATAATGTTCCATTTCACTATAGGCACAAATCAATGGACTAAACATTCTGAAACCATGAATTAAAACCAGCTCCTTTGTTGACTTCATTATTTTGTCAGTGGTCGAGTGTTAACTAATACAGTCTCTGTATCTTCATGCCTAAGCATTATTTGACAGTTGTTCTAAAATACCCTAAAAATTCCAACTTAGGAGAAAAAGGAGTTTACTTTTTAGTCAATTTACAATTCTAGCTAACCATTGTGGGGAATTCAAGGTATGAGCTTCAAATGGCTAGACATAAAATATCATAGTCAAAACCAAAGAGAAATTCTTGGCTGTTTGTGTTAAGTATGATTTCTCCATACTTACACAATTTGAGACTCCTTGCCTAGGGTGTGATGCTTCCAATGTTGGACCTCCCTCATCAACTTAAATTAAGATACTCACACACACACATACACAGAGAGAGAGAGAGAGAGAGAGAGAGAGAGAGAGAGAGAGAGAGAGAGAGAGAGAGCCTAAAGCCAATCCAATGCAGACAATCTCTTATTGAGACTGTCCTGATAATTATACTTGTGTTGAGTTGACAATTACATATAACTCTCACAGTAGGTCCTTAGGTATGCCTGACAGCAGGAAACTCACTAAGTTAAGAAAGAAGTCAACTCTGTTACAGTTCATTTATTCTCTCTTTATTTTCCCTAGGCATATGGGCTTGTTTGTTAGTATTCTCCTTGTTTAGGATCATGCAGCTCTTAGGGAGCTAAGGCAAGATGAAATGTTGAAAACAAGTGAACTATATGCTTTGATCTTGTCATACAGTGTACTTTGCTCATACTCACCCACCCTCCCCCCAGTTTTACCCTTACATGAGTCAAAATCCAGTGCTCTTTTCATTACACTATTTTTATGTAATTATGCTCTAGATAGTTTCTAGTTCCCCTTCTTTTATGGTGCTTTATGGTAATAGAAGGAGTGTATTATAGAATATACACTACAAAGTACACACACAGGCACACACACACACACACACACACACAAACACACACTTTGTTAAAGTCCCTGAAACATGGTGAGTGCAGTGTGAATAAAATCTAAGATTAGTAATGACCTGTTATGGAATGCTTGACTATTTTATCACTGATTTTGTTTTGCAAATTTAGGTTACAGAGATAATGAAAGGCACTCTGAATTTAGTTGGTACGATTTACTTTGAATTCCTTATACTCATTTCATTTCTTTATTGCCATCAGCAGAAGCAGACATTTCTTTAAGCTCTGCTTCAGACAGCTCTCAGTGCCTATATGCTATGTATCATTAATTTTAAGACAAAAGTAGGAAAAAATCTTACCATAAGAATGAGAATCTTAAACAAACTTAGTCTTTGCAGTTAAGATGAAAAGACACAGGCTTAAGTTGGATTTCTACTGACAAAGTAGTAAACCCTGAGGGTCATGAAGATTACTCTCCCTCCCAGTCATGAGGGTATAGTAGGGAAAATTGTTCAAAGACAGTCCTTTTAAAAAATAAAACAAAACAAAAACAAATTACTTTATTTATTATTTGCAGAAATGTGTGTTTATGAATGTGGGTATGCCCATGACACAGGCTTTGCATACAAGACACAAGACAGATTCTCTTCTCTACCTTTATGTAGTTTTTCAGGGCCAAAGCCATAAGGTCATCAGGTTTGTCAACAAGCAACATTTACTAGCTGTCTTAGTTAGGGTATTCATTGCTGTGAAGAGACACCATGACCAAGGTAACTCTTATAAAGGACAACATTTAATTGAGGCTGGCTTACAGGTTCAGAAGTTCAATACATTATCATCAAAAGGGGAGCATGCCAGCATCCAGGCAGACTTGGGGCTGGAGGAGTGAAAAGGTCTACATCTTGATCCAAAGGCAGACAGGAACAGACTGACTCCCATGTAGCTAGAAAGAGAGTCTCAAAACTTACCCCCACAGTGACACACTTCCTCCAAGAAGGCCATACCTCCAAATAGTGCCACTTCCTGAGCCAAGCATATTTAAACCAACACATTGCATTCCCTGCCTCCCCCATAGGCTTGTGCAAATACATGACTCTATGGGGGCCATGCCTCAACATAGCATAATGTAAAGTACATTTAGTCCAATTTCAAAAGTCCCTGTAGTCTATAGCAATCTCAAAAAGGTTAAAAGTTCTAAATTCAAGGGCTTTTCTGAGATTCATGTAATCTCTTAAATGCAATCCCTTAAGAAATCAAAATTAAAAAGAAGATCACATACCTCCGACATCACAGGATATGCATTACCATTCCCAAATGGCATAGTGGGGAAATAATGGACCAAAGCAAGACCAAAAGCCATTAAGGTAAACTCCAAACTGAGCATCTACATGTCTGATGCAAAAGATCTCTTCAGTTCTCCAAAACCTTTGATCTTGGCTAACTGCAACACAATTATTGCTCTTGGGCTGGTTCTACTCAGCTTTCCTCAGCAGGTATTCCACAGCTCTGGCATCTCTAACATCTTAGGGTCTCCGAGGCAACTTCAACATTACACCTTCTTGGTACAATGTCTGGGATCCATATATGATCATCTGGGATCTTTCATAGGGTTTGGGTCTCTTTTTCCAGCACTCTGGGCTCTGGTTGAGTCCACTCCTTTACTGCTGTTCTTGGTAATCATAACATGGTACTGGTATTTCCAATTCAATGGAGTCTTCCACTTCAAGGAGGCATCACCAATAGCTTGTTATAGGTTCCATTTATGCTGCCATCCCTCAAATTCTTTCCGTGACCCCTTCAGTCCTAGGTCATCAACTGCAAATGAGGCAGTACCCTTACCAATGGCCTTCACTGACCTCTCAAAGTGTCAAGCATCAGCTGCTCTCCATGACCCTTTCATGCCTTCAAATCCAATACCATCTGGGTGATTCTTATATATCACCAAGTCCAGTGCATCACGAAGTACAACCTTGGCAATTTCTGGAATATAGATAGTTTCCTTGTGCTCTTAGAAAACACTTTCCACAAGCTTTCACCCCAGTGGCACTGGTCTCTTCTTTCTCACTGCTCAATTCTTAGCTCCTGCTATCCAGCGTCAATTGTCCTAATACTCTCCTTCTATGCTTGACTCTAAACCCAGAACTACATGGCCAAATCTGCCAAGTCCTGCTGCTTACTGTAGCTGAAACATGGCCATTTTGTTCTTTTACATTATCACCAGCTTCTTGATTTCCAACTCCTTCACTGCCTAAGCTTGGCTGTCCTGGAACTTGCTCCATCAACTGACCTTGAACTTAGAGATCTGCAGTTCAGTTCCTCTGAGTCTCCTGAGTTCTGGGTTTATAGATGTGGACCACCATGTCTGTACCTAAGCTTTTCTCTACGTGGAACTTGCTCTGTCCCAGTCTGGCCTTGAACTCAGAGATCTGCTTGCCTCTGTCTCTTTGAATTAAAGGTATATAACACCTTGCCTGGGCCTAAGCTTGTCATGGCCAGTATTTTTCAAAATCCTGATCAAAAGCCTGTGTTTCCAGCCTCAAGATCTGGATCACAGTTTTGCTCTCCATTTATAGACTGTAGTTCATTTCAGATTAAAAGTACAAATGAAAACAATATCTAAGTCCCTTGTTCAACTGCAAAAGGATAAGCAACATTCTTAGCTGGGTGGGATCTTGCCCCAAAGTCACCACTCTAAATCTGTTTATCTTATTGAATATAGGATCCATTCTACTTCTTGGTGCCCTATTATTCTTTAAACCATATATTTTGTACTTTTCCTTTCAAAGTTTGCTACACTTGATCAAAATGGTCTTCATGAGACTAAAGAAAACAAGGAAGTCTCTGCTGGGTTTTTTTGTGACTTCCTTTGTCAATGCAATTGTTTGAAATCGCCTTACCTTGCCACAGGTTGACTCTTCAGACAAGGGCAAAAAGCAGCCACATTCTTCAACCAAAATACCACAAAAGCAGTCTCTAGGCCACACACTGAAATTCTTCTCCACTGAAACCTCTTGGGCCAGGTATGCACAGTTCAAATCATCCTCAGCACCAATTATTTCCATATTCCTACTAGGGTGGCTCATTAAGGCCCACTTAAGCATTCTCATTGCTTTCTGAAGTCCCCAAATCTACATTCCTCAAAACAAAGCCATGTTCTGGCCTATCACATCAATACCCCAGTCCCTGGAACCAATCTCTGTCTTAGTTAAGGTTTGCATTACTGTAAAGAGACACCATGGACAAAGGAACTTTTATAAAGAACTTTTAATTGGAGCTGGCTTACAGAAGTTCAGTCTATTATTATCAAGGTGGGAGCATGTTAGCATCAAGGCAGATGTGGAACTGGAGGAAACAAAAGTTCTGCATCTTGATCCAAAAGCAGACAGGAGCCAACTTGCTCCCATGTGGCTAGGGGGAGGGTCTCAAAGTCTACCCCCAGAGTGACACACTTCTTCCATCAAGGCCACACCTATTCCAAGAAGGCCACACCACCGAAGAGTGCCACTCCTTGGGCCAAGCATATTCAAATCACACTAGCTGATCCATCTAACTTAACCCCCTCCTCCAAAAAAGATAAAAACCTTTTTGTGTGTGTTTAAAGTATCAGCCCCTGGTGGAACACAAAACCAGATTTAAGTTGAGAGAAATGACTGTAGATTTCATTTTGGAGATGAAAGCAAGGAATTTATCTGTGTTAGCACTAGATTCTAAAAATCAGAATGATAAGTGAAGAAAGTGCTTCTGAAAAAGAAGCAGCCCCAAAGCAAGTCATGGTGCAAGATGCCACTGCCAGAATTTTAATGCTACATTAAATTTATGAGCAGTCATCTCTTTAAACTACATGCAATTTATGTAATAAGTGTGTGTGCACAAGTGTTTGCTTAGTGATTTATATGCATATACAGATGGCTCATTGAATTATGTTAAAAGAATCCATCCCAATACTCAGTAAAGGGCAATTTACATTGCATAGAGAATTGAACAGTATGTAGAGATATGAAAACATGCTGTGGCTATGGAAGTGCAAATTCTATATCATCTTACTCATATGGTAGGTAACTAGAAATAAATTTTAGTTTAATTACTGTTTATTTACTGATGCCTTTGTGATAGGCACTATACAAGCTTACATATGCAATATCATTAAACTTTCACTGCAATCCTATGAAGTAGTTATGATAAGAATCAGAGATGGAACAAAATTAAGAAACATTATGAGTCAAATGATGGAATCCAGGGCCAAAAAGACTAAGGCCATTGTCTAAGAGGACACAAAGGACAGAAAACATATCCATAGCAGATCCTGCTAGGCATTGAAACGTATAGGTTCCTCCTATAGGGTTGCAGACACCTTCAGCTCCTTGGATACTTTCTCCAGCTCCTTCATTGGGGACCCTGTGCTCCATCCAATGGATAGCTGTGAGCATCCACTTCGGTATTAGTCAGGAACTGGCAGAGCCTCTCAGGAGACAGCTATATCAGGCTCCTGTCAGCAATCGCTTGTTGGCATTCACAACAGTATCTGGGTTTGATGGTTGTTTATGGGATGGATCACCCCCGGGGGGGCAGTCTCTGGATGGTAATTCCTTCAGTCTTTGCTCCCAACTTAGTCCCTGTATCTCCTTCCATGGATATTTTGTCCCCCCGTTCTAAGAAGTATTGAAGTATCCACACTTTGGTCTTCCTTCTTCTTGAGTTTTATGCATTTTGCAAATTGTATATTGGGTATTCCAAGTTTCTGGGCTAATATTCCCATATCAGTGAGTGCATATCATGTGTGTTCTTTTGTGATTGGGTTACCTCACTCAGAATGATATCCTCCAGATACATCCATTTGCCTAAGAATTTCGTAAATTCATTGTTTTTAATAGCTGAGTAGTACTCCATTGTGTAAATGTACCACAGTTTCTGTATCCATTCCTCTGTTGAGGGACGAGAGCTCCCTGGGACTAAACCACCAACCAAAGAAAATACATGGTGGGACTTATGGCTCTAGCTACATATGTAGCAGAGGATGGCCTAGTCGGTCATCAATGGGAGGAGAGGCCCTTGGTCCTGTGAAGGTTCTATGCCCCAGTATAGAGGAATGCCAGGGCCAGGAAGCAGGGGTGGGTGGATTGGGGGGAGGGGAAGGAGGGAAGAGATTTTGGAAGGGAAACTAGGGTTTTTGGAGGGGAAACTAGGAAAGGGATAACATTTAAAATGTAAATAAAGAAAATATCTAATAAGAATAAATACAATGCCAGCAAGAACTTGCTGAAAGGACACTGATATAGT
>NC_034613.1:41314523-41320653 GCF_900095145.1 Mus pahari | reverse complement strand
TAATCAGCCATCGTTGGGAAGAGAGGCCCCTTGGTCTTGCAAACTTTATATGCCCCATACAGGGAAACACCAGGGCCAAGAAGTGGGAGTGAGTGGGCAGGGGAGCAGGGTGGGGGGAGTGTATAGGGGACATTCGGGATAGCATTTGAAATGTAAATGAAGAAAATATCTAATAAAATAATTTAAATAAAAATACAAATAAAAAGCAAAAAAAGAAAATAATTTAAAGGGCTGGAGAGATAGCTCAGGAGTTAAGAGCAATGACTGCTCTTCTGAAGGTCCTGAGTTCAAATCCAGAAACCACATGGTGGCTCATAACCATCCATAATGAAATCTGACACCCACTTCTGGTGTGTCTGAAGACAGCCACAGGGCACTTAGTGGGCTGACAGGAGGAAGCAGAGTCAACCATAGGAAGCAAGGTCAACTGCTGGGAGCAGAGGTCCTGAATTCAAATTTCCGGCACACACATGATGGCTTACAACCATCAAGACAGCTACAGTGCACTCATATACATAAAATAAATAAATAAATCTTTAAAAAATAATTTAAAGCAATGTCATGGTTGCATAAAATTTACTTTTATAAAAGATGAAGACAAATTTGTATGCTAATGAGACAGCTGTGGTTGCTTATGTTTACATAAAGAAGCAATCTTGATTGAATATTTGATACTACAGGATTTAGAGCATCTTTATAATATATTTAGACTTTATCAGCATTCTGATTTTATAATGATTGATATTGAGAATGCCATGTCACATAAATACTAAGTACAAAATAGCAGAATCATGTCTAGGTAAGACTATTTCATAAAATTATGGAATTATGTCTCAATGTATGACAAAATTTCACATAATTTTCATAAAACTCAAAAATGATAACTAATTGGATCATTTATTCCAATGTCTCTTGTGTTTTTTGAGTTATTATACATTCTGGATAGTCATCCTTTATTCAATATATATCTGGCAAAGATTATTTGCCATCCTGTGGGTTTTACTTCACTGCATTGATTGAATGTGCAAAAGCTTTTTAGATTTATGAGGCTGAGATCTATGCTGTCAATTGTTGGTCTTAATTCCTTGACTAATACAGTCTTGTTCAGAAAGTCCTTTTCTATGCCTATATCTTAGAAGATACTGCCTATGGGCTTTTATTCTACCAATTTTACAATTTCAGGTTTCAAATTGAGGTCCGCAACCACTTGAATTTGATCTTTGTGCAGAGTGATAGATATGAATCTATCGATGTGGACTTCCAGTTTTCAGCTCTATTGGCTGAAGACGGTGTCTCTTCTCCAGTGTTTTCTATCTCATTGTCAACTATTAGGTAGCTGCTTTTACAAGCACACATTCAGGCCTTCTATTTTACTCCACTGGTCTTCTGTTTTTGTGACAGTAAGTTCTCAATATAAGAAATAAAAAATGGCTTCAAGAAGTTTTCATCATCTTTAGCAATTATGAAAATGTAAATTAAAACAACTTTGAAATTTCATCTCACCAAGGCAGAATGACTAAGATCAACAAAACAACTGACAATAAATTCTGGCAAGGGTGTATGGAAAAAGGAATTCTTTCACTATTGTGGCTATCCAAATTGGTGCATGCGTACTGGAAACCACTGTAAAGAATCTTAGGAAAACTTACAATAAATCTAACATATGTTCTGGCTATTCCACTACCCACTCATTGGCATTTGCCCAAAGTATTTAACATCTTACTCCACATATACTGGCTTAGCAAGTCATTGACACTCTATTTACAATAGCTAAGAAATAGAAACAGCCTTAATGTGCATCAGCAGAGAAATAGAAAATTAAAATATGGTATATATACACAAGGGAATACTATTCAGCTGTAAAGAAAAATGAAATCAAGTAATTTGTAGGTAAATGAATGGGCCTAGAAACATTATACTGAATGAAGTAGCCTACACTATGAAAGACATATGTTGCATGTTCTTTCTCATTCATGGTTCCTGGCTCTAAATATTTAGATGAAAGTGTACAGTATAGGGTAACTACATCAATCAAGAAAATATAAAGAGACCATTGAGGGAGGTAAAAAATGGAAATAGAAGGATGGAGTGATATGAAGCATAAAATGGAAAAGTGGGGAAGAGTCATGAACTGGAGATAATAAAGGAAGTGAAGCAGAAGGATAAGTAGAAAGGAGGTACAATGAACATCAAGGTTGTTTGATAGAGCCTCAAGGAATCATTTATATTTACCTAAAATTATATACAATACATGTAAACATATACTCACATATATTTGTATGTGCTATATATGTTATATGTTATGTATACATAACAAAATATATAGCATAATATGAGATGGTATACAGTTTAATATCACACACACACAATCTTAAAAGAAGTTAAGCTACCTAGGCTAATGATGATCTCCACAAGAACTATAGACTAACAAAAACCCCAGTAACAGACATGATAAATCTCCTTTCACATGATTTGCTCAAAGTGGTTCAAATGATTACCAAAACTATCCATGTTGTCATTGGTTACCTCTCAGAAGTTGAGGGTGACTCCTTGTTACTGAAGAGACTGCTCACTCAGGACAGAGGACTTAGATAGTTTGATCCAGATCTAATATGAAAGCCTGTTTCCTGCAGTCTAGCCTCCATGATTCTAGAAAATACTGTGCAAGCTGCATGAAGCGAGGGAAGCAATTAAACAGTCCTAGTCAGTGTCAACAACTGTGATTTACAACATAGCAAGATATGCATAAAGATGCAGTGGGACACTCACATGTTGATAGAAGTTCAATTGGGCTTAAAGAATAGAAATCATACCTGCAGGGTGATGGGAACCTCACCAACTTCCGGGATTAGTGGCATCGGAAAAGGATCTACTACCATCAATGTGTTTGACTGGAATAATTTCTTACTGAATTCTAAATATTGCCTTTAGCAGGTGGCTATATATATGCACATCTTTCTTTATGTCTGTAAAAATTAAAGGAAAAGAGATTATCAACTCAAAAGCGGAAGGGTTTGGGGAAGGCAGTTGGTGTGATTCTATTTCAATTAAAACCATAGTTAAAAATTTTAAAGCTACAACTACAAGAGAAAATTTGAAAATCAAACACCCTAACATATATCAAAGACCCAATCTTTGATACTACAGGCTGAGAAACAGTGGTAGTATAATACTTTTTTGTTTTTAGTAACTGAACCATTATGTTTCTATAAGATCAAAAAGCTTCAATGTGCAGTGAAAACATTGCAGATTAAATCATATGGTCATACTGGATCTGATTCATGGTGTTTCAGGTGGCATTCACTAATATTGCATGACACCAGGGGTAGTTCAAAGTGTGAAGTCTGTGTGTTCAGAACAAAGGCTATCTTAAGCTGCACAATGCAACAAGGCCAAGAATTGCCAGATATACCTTAGATGCATTTTTATTAATTTTTAGCAGTTTCACATTCATAGACTGTTAACTGCTTGGGAAGGGAAGCTCCACATCCAGTTACATCATCACATATGGATCCAGGGCCAAGAGTCTAAGAAGGTATAGACTAGTAACCTCTATACTGCTTTCATTTTCTTCCTTTCAGAGTGACAGTGTCTGATGTAGCATGCCACTTTGCATTTGGAAGAATGCCTCGAACTATATGCATGTGAGTAGAAAGATTTAGAAGCAATTAATATGTGCACAGTAAAGAGTAGCTCACGACTGCTCTTGCCTGGGTGCTTGGTTGGCTTGGGCTATTTGATATAATCTGCTTCATAAGAAGCTTGAACATCCCCCAAATTCCTGAGAAGTCATTCATTTTCACTTATTTGATACTTGGACAACTTCATATATTTGAATAATGCATTGTGGTTATCTATGCTACAATCTTGTCCTCCTCCCATGGAACTTCTCTGAGAAGTTCTGCTGCATGTATCAATATTATTAGAAATCAGAGTACAATATTTTCAAGGTTAAATGAATGAATAAAGATGAAACCCATAAATATCCACAGCCTTGCCATATTGGTTAGAGGAAAGTCTTGAACCAATGAAGATGTTTGCCCAAATAAATGATGAATTGTTTCACTTTGAAAGAGAAACATAGTTAAATTAGTCTCAATAAAAGAGTAATAACAGTATAGACCTCTGGGACTTTGGAGTAAGACTATACACCATCTTTATCAGAACAACAACAACAAAAGGTCTTTGAAAAACCTTCGTCTTATGCTACTAAGTCCAAAAATGTTCACATCCCAACAAAATAGTAGCTATTGGAGTATTTTTTCTACAATTGGAAATGAAAGACCTTTTTCAGTTATCCTAAATATATATATACTATTCTTTTATATGGCTACAAGCAAGAGTCAGGTTTCGTGATTGAAAGATAGTGTTGATTTTTAATAAATTCTAAACTACAAAATATTTTTTATTCTAAACTACAAAATTGTAAGTGAAAGATACAACCCCTGAATATGATTTATATATATTATTTTAAACAATATCCATTCAAATTATTTTGTCATTAATGATGTGAAAATGTGTATAAAGTCAAATTTATATAATATTAAAGATGATAAAATCACCAATGTTTTATTATATAACTTCCTTAAAATCATCAAAGAAAGAAATTATTTGAACAAAGTGAAGGAATATATTCATAAAGTTACATTATGGATACCAAGCATGTAATAGCTTCTCTTGACATTGATGACAACTTATCCAATAGAAAAAATGCTCACTAAAAGGAAGTGTTGTATTTACAAATATTCTGCAGCCAGCCCACTTATAATTCAAAGACAAATGTGAAAAATAAATTTCTCTTTTTCTAGATTGGATACAAAGTATCATCTTGAATATTAAAAGATGCAAGAGTGAGCTAATATTATGACTCCTAGCATTTTAAATTATTATTTGATTTGACAGTAATGAAACTGAACTAATGAAATTCTGTAAACATTATCACTAAACAGTGAGAAATGCTACATTGCTAGATGATTGTTCTGTGAGGGATTAACTCTCTGAAACTGGTTTCCATAACTTAGTGTGATTGCCCTAAACATTTGAAGCATTTCAGTGAATGTCTAAATATATTGAATTTCACAATATTATTTGCCAGTGAAGTATGTGACACCTCAAATTTAAAATTTATTAAAAATCTGTAAGGACATGGAGAAGGAGGGAATAAGATCAAAATATATTTAAATTTTAAAGAGTTTTAAAATAATAAACCCCAACTTTTTTCAAGGGGCTGCAAAAAAATGGATCAGTGATACTATGCTTGAGGCCCTGTGTTGGTAAACTTTGCATTGCTAACAAAATGGGAAGAGGATCAAGGAAGAAGGAAGGGAGAGAAGGAGGAGGACAAGGATAAGCAGGTAAGGAGAAAAGGAGGGAGGTGAAAAGAAAAGAAGGGAAGAAGGGATGGAGGAAGGGAGGGAAGGAGGAAGGAAGGGAGGAGGAAATGTTATTACAGACCAAGAAATTTAATGGTATATAAAATATACAGTATGATAACCATTTCTTTTGTTTGGTTGGTTTTTTGGGGTGGGGTTGATGCTTTTTTATTTTTTTATTTTTTATTATTATTATTTTCTTTATTTACATTTCAAATGCTATCCTGAAAGTTCCCTATACACCCCCCTCCGCCGCTCCTGCTCCCCTAACCACCCACTCCCACTGCTTGGCCCTGAGCTTCCCCTGTGCTGGGTCATATAAAGTTTGCAAGACCAAGGGGCCTCTCTTCCCAATGATGGCCTATTAGGCCATCTTCTGCTACATATGCAGCTAGAGACACAAGCTCAGGGGTTACTGGTTAGTTCATATTGTTGTTCCACCTATAGGGTTGCAGACCCCTTCAGTTCCTTGGGTACTTTGCCTAGCTCCTTCATTGGGGGCTCTGTTTTCCATCCAATAGCTGACTATGAGAATCCACTTCTGTGTTTGCCAGGCACTGGCATAGCCTCACAAGAGGTATCCCTTCAGCAGAATCTTGCTGGCATGTGCCATTAGTATGGGATGGATCCCCGGGTGGGGTAGTCTCTGGATAGTCCATCCTTTCATCTTAGCTCTAAATTTTGTCTCTGTACCTATATTCTTTCATGGGTATTTTGTTCCCTATTCTAAGGAGGAATGAAGTAACCACATGATGGTC
>NC_034613.1:41305103-41313893 GCF_900095145.1 Mus pahari | reverse complement strand
AATTTTTCCCTGTGCCCATATCTTCAAGGCTTTTCCCCACTTTCTCCTCTATCAATTTCAGTGTCTCTGGTTTTATGTGGAGGTCTTTGATCCACTTAGACTTGAGCTTTGTACAAGGGTATAAGAATGGATCAATTCTCATTCTTCTACATGATAGCCGCCAGTTGTGCTAGCACCATTTGTTGAAAATGCTGTCTTTTTTCCACTGGATGGCTTTAGACCATTTCTACTAAAACCAAGATGTTCAAGCAAATGAACTTTCCAGGTTTTATATGATACTCAATTTGATGAAAATAAATGCGTGCAACTGTTCTTATAGCATGGAGAACTTACTTTCTAATAGGTATAATTTAAAATTCAAATGCATTTTATTGTACTAAATGATTCATAAGACATTAGTAATATAATTTGTCTTTAATGACTATGTAGTTTTAAATAAATAATATGCAAAATAAAATGTGTACTTGACAAATAAACATCCCCTTCAAATTTACATAAAATCTCTACAATTTGGGCAAAAAATGACCTCAAGTGAATCCCTTTTGTAAAGCATATAAAGCAATTGAATATAAAAGAATACAGGTAAATATTGCTTATAATATTCTTCTACTTGTGTGGACTTTGAGGTTATTAAAGTTTAACTGAGATATATAGATTGATAGGAAGTAGATGAAAGAAAAATTACATGTATAGACTAATGATATTAAAGTATCATTAGCAGAACATTTTAATTAATTGAGTTTTATTTGCTGGTAGTCCATCAAACAACATGACTGAGGAAAAATTAAAGAAGACAGTGGGTTGGCCAGATGGTTCAGTAAGGACACTTAGGTAAGGACACTTGCCACCAAGCATGATAACCTAAGTTTGATCCCAAAATCACAAGGGGTTAAAAGAGAAAATTAACTCCATAAGTTGTCCCCTGACTTCCTTTTATATAGCATATAATATATATTCCCCCTAAAATATATAAATAAACACAAAGTTTGACAAAAATTAAGAAAAGAAAATGGAACTTGAAGCTAGAACTATGGCTTAGTAGTATTGTCTAGCATGTATGAGGCAATAAGTTCTATCCCTAATAAGGAAAAAAAGTTACGTACTCAATTGGTAAAGTGCTGGATTATCATGCATGAAGCCATGGGTTCAATATGTTCTATCTCACAATTGAGACATGTTGGCATGTGTCTTATATCTCCACACGTGGGAAGTATGAGAAGAAGAATAAAGTGTTCAATATCATCATCAGCTACATAGTGGGTTCCAGGTGAGTCTGGTTTACATGACACACTACCTGAAAAAAAAGAAGTAAAGAAAATATAGGCAAACATGGTGGCATACTTCTCTAAGCACAGCAGTCAGGTGACCGAGGCAGGATAATCGCCAAATTGAGCACAGTCAAGGTTATGTAGCAAGTACAAGCCCCCTTAAACAATATGCTATGACCATGTCTTAAGAAATCAAGGTTAACTCCTGGGCATATACCCAGAAGATGCTCCAACCTGTAACAAGGACACATGCTCCACTGTGGTCATAGCAGCCTTATTTATAATAGCCAGAAGCTGGAAAGAACCCAGATGTCCCACAACAGAGGAATGGATACAGAAAATGTGGTACATTTACACAATGGAGTACTACTCAGCTATTAAAAACAATGAATTTATGAAATTCTTGGGCAAATCTGGAGGATATTCTGAGTGAGGTAACCCAATCACAAAAGAACACACATGCTATGCACTCACTGATAAGCGGCTATTAGCCCAGAAACTTAGAATATCCAAGATACAATTTGCAAATACATGAAACTCAAGAAGAAAGAAGACCAAAGTGTGGATACTTCAGTCCTTCTTAGAATGGGGAACAAAATACCCATGGAAGGAGTTACAGAGACAAAGTTCAGAGCTGAGACAGAAGGAAGGACTATCCAGAGACTGGCTTCCATGTGTTGAGTCACAGTCCACTGAGGGAAGCCAAGGTAGGAACTCAAGGCAGAAGCCTGAAGGCAAGACCCAAACCAAACCAAACAAGAATAAAAACATTTAGACAGAACAAGTTTAGACACATATTTGAACAGTTTTTAAAGACTTCTTCCAGCCGGGCGTGGTGGTGCACGTCTTTAATCCCAGCACTCAGGAGGCAGAGGCAGGCGGATTTCTGAGTTCGAGGCCAGCCTGGTCTACAAAGTGAGTTCCAGGACAGCCAGGACTACACAGAGAAACCCTGTCTCAAACAACCTTAAAAAAAAAAAAGACTTCTTCCTTAAACATTATAATATAATTACCACATCTCTTTTCCATTCCTCTCCTCCCTCTGGATCCTTCCATACACCCACTCCTTGTTCTCCTTCAAACTCATGGCCTCTTTTTTCTTCAGTTTTTATTGAATGCATATATGTATATGTATATACATATAGATTACTAAATATAACCTACTAAATAATGTTGCCCATATGTATGATTGCAGGGCTGACCATTTAGTGTTGTTGTGCTCTCCCCTAGGGAAAACTCTTTGTCCTGTTTTTAGCATTCTGTAATTGCATGTAGCTAGCTCTCTGTGTAGCCCTGAGGCCCCTGGGCTTTCTCCTGGAATTTGGACAACTATTACTACCAAGACATTGAAGGGATCTGACACTACTGCTTAAGTCATGCTGAGTATTACTATTTGTCGTTCTAAAAAGTTTTGTCATGTAGCATGGATGTAGAGGGGTGGGAAGAACCCCCGAAGGTGGTAAGTTGAAACTCTGTTAAATTTTCAACATGATGACACTGGAAATGCTTAACTAAGTTTAATAATCACCACTTAAGCAGTAACCTTTCTTACATGGAGTAAAGGTTTCATAAAGTTATGGTCATATTGAAAGGAAAGCATGCTAACATTAGTACATATTTTCTTCCTCTATCAGGTGAACATGAACATCAGATGCTGCTATGGTCTTTGTTCACTAAGAACTAGCCTCACAGTAACATTATTGTGTAGGAATAGTCACAGAGATTCTCTAGAAGTCTGACACATAGGAACTTATATTAGACATGTGGGATTCAGGATAGTAAATGGGATATCTCTGAAAGAAAGTGCACAAATGGGTAGGCTAGGAATAAAGAATATTCATTGATAAGTAAATAGATGATAGAAGATAAGTAGATAGGTAGTTATACAGATAGACAGACAGACAGACAGACAGACAGACAGAGACAGATAGATAGATAGATAGGATAGATAGACTGAAACTTTTTTCAGGCAGTGAAACCATTTAACATCTATGTTGTCCAGTATCATTTACACAAAAGGTAGCTGTTACATAATCGTATTGTGGGTAATGTAACTGAGAAGCTGAAATTTAAATTTGATTTTTCATTAATTTGAATCTAGTCACCTGTGGCTAATGGCTAACATATTAGAGAATATACCTCTCTAGAGTGTATTCTCTAAATAATTCTTAATTTGCTCTCTATTATTCCTTTTAAGAGGATGCTGGGTGAATCTCTGGGGTCACTAAGATGCTGGAAAATGAGTTAGACAACCATGCATGTATAGAGAGCCATATAGTACTGAGCTGAACAAACTGATTTCAGTACCGTGCTTGATAAGCCTGGGGAGCCAAGTTGAATCACTAGCACTCATATTAAAAGCCAGGCATGGTGGTATCTGCTTGTAATCTCAGTGCTAGGAGTGAATACCAGAGAATCCTTTAGCTTGCCTGCCAGCCAGTTTATTTAAACATGCAAGCTCCAGGTTCAGTGACAGGTAATGTTTCAAAAAATAAAGTAGAGAGTGAAAGGCACCTGACCTCTGGACTCAGCACACACATGCATGCACTCACACATGTACACACACACACACACATATGCAAAAGGTCATGTAACCATTTTAATGAAGTTTGCCTTTCTAGGAGCATTCATATATTTTTAATATTTATTTATTTTACAAATATGAATGTTATGTCTGCATGTATATAGGTGGAGTGCATATGTGAGTGATGCCAAAGGATGCTAATATTGCATATTAGGTCTCCTGGGACCAGAGTTACAGATGTTTGTAAGCTAAGATATGGGTAATGGAAATTGAACCCAGGCCCTCTTGAAGAACAGTCAATGCTCCTAACCTCTGAGCCATCTCAAGCCTCAGGCATTCACGAATCTGTTTAGTTTATCTAAACTGACTTTTCATTGATTACATTTCCCAGATAATGGAACAATTTTTCCCAAGGCCAAGGTTTTCCAACAACTGGAGACTGCTTTCTTTCTCCTCTAACCTGGCTCACCAGGACCTTTCTTCTCTGTAGAAACAAATGTCTCTGCCAGAGAACTTGTAGCAATCTTTCAGTAAGAGGATCTCTGGAGATGTTAGCCTGTGTGTATATCCTTAAGCTCCTTCCAGCTATAATCAACCACCTGGTTACCCTGGGTGTCAGAGAGAATTGTTGGTTCTGAATACTAGAAGAACCATGTTTAGGGGCCTCATCACTAGGGACCATGAAATTAGAAGACAGCATCCTGGAAAAGTTCCAGATAACTTGTAAGTCCAACCAATGCCAGATGTGATAGTCTCCATGTTTGGGAACCCCACAGCTGCTTTTAGTCTGTTCAGGGTGCTTTCCTTTCCTTTGGTAGACCACCAGCTGTCCTGTTTGCTCCAACTCGGATTACAACAGCACAGTTCACTTTAGCCCAGGGAAACTGATCCTCCTTCACAACTCCATAACAAATTCCCGAAGAGATGACCTCAATCACAAACTGTCTCCTTTAAAGCAGACTTGCAGGGGCTGCTTGGAACAAAGCTGTAAACATCTTCCACTGCATCTGTAAATGCAGTAACCTGAGGAGAGACTTTGCATAGCTGATATCTGGGATTTGGGTTTACAGTGTATAACTAGAGGCTTAGCTATCTACCTAGGGTTATGAGGAGGGCAGTCACTGCAGTCAGTTAAGTAACAGATGTGATCTCAGTGACAGCTGCCTGTAAAGTGTATAGTGTGTACAACACAAGTCAATATGTGTGCTGTTTGGATATTAGCTGAACACCTCTTTATTCTTCACAAGTCTTAAAATTTTCCCATGTTATCCTGAACTTCTTCCCTATTAATAAATGAAATTCTTATAACTGTCCCTTAGATATGTCTATAGTTGTTTAAAGATTACCAATTCAGCATCACACAAATAGAAACACAGTGTATATCCATTCTGCAAACAGTCAAGTTTGAATGGGGCTCAAGAGCTAAGCTTTTGTTTATGGGCAAGTCACTTTAACAGAGGGACTTGTGAGGTATTGCTACTAACACATGAGATGCATATAGAATTGGTGTAATTTGAGAATAGAGTCATCTTTTGGGCTCACAGGATGATCCAAGTGGGCAAATCCACTTGCCTCTAAGCTTGATGTTCTGAGTTCAATCCCCCAGACACATGTAGCAAATGAGAGAGCTCAATCTCAAAAGTTGTCCTCTGGTCTCTACATGTGCAATGTGAAGCATACATGTATGAGTAAACGTGCATACACACTCACACAACAAATAAATAAACATAATGGAAAATTTAGATTCCCCTTTTTATATGTAGAAAATAGTTGTCCATTTGTGCTTAATTTGTGGTTTGTACGCAGCCCAGTGGCACCTGTTTTAAAATTGAAAACTACAGAGATGACCTTGTCTGCTGAATGTGAAGTACATTGTTGTGTGGAGTGCAACTGCTCCCATTGTCTGGCACATATAACACATTCTCTCTCTATGAGAACATGATGTATCAACATATGACATGAAGTACATGCATGAACATAACTGGGCAATGGTTACACATGTGATCTGACAAGCAATCTCTGTTTATTGTAAGATTGACAACAACAAGACTCGAGATAGTCTTTGCCATTGTCAGAAATATAGAGACAGATGGCTCAATATTGAGTCTAGAATGGAGCAGTCCCCTCTATCATATTACTTCAGTATTTGTACACTAGGCAAGTGGAAATTAGGCATGATTCCTACCTGTTAGGGCACAAGAGAAACTGTGTATATAATGGACACAAGCTAATAATTTTAGACAATATTAAATAGGAATAGGTAAGAATTTGAGATCATTCAGAAAACAATAGTACGTCACTTGATTTAATACAAACCCTGTATTTGGTTTGAGTGTGTGTTTGTTGAAACAGTGTCTCACTGTATAGCCTACACTAGCTTAAAAATCTAAATCCTCCTGCCTTGGCTTCTTAAGTACTGGCATTACAGGCATGAGCCTCCAAGCCTGTATAATATGGGTGTATATACACGAGTGGGGTGACCTGAAACTTAGTGAACATTTGGCAACATTTGGAGAGTCTTGTGCCTGAGGCAACAGTAGAGGACCTACTTGCTATGACTTTAGTGAAACCAAAGTAAAGACAGACTACACTACTGTGAAGCCAGTAGAGAGGAGGACAGTCAAGGCACAGAGATGCAGCGGAGTTCCACTGACCATTTTGCTATCAGTTTGTTTCTTCTACTTGAGATTGATTGGAATTTCACTTAGCTTGCTTGGCCATCAACTTTGCAGGTCAACAGAGTCCCAATAACCAGACTAGCGGCCTGCTCTGACTTCCTGCACTGAGGCTGCTGGAAGCTTCTCAGGAGAAATACAAAGGATGTTCTCAGCCATCTGCACTATTGGATCTCAGATAAACATGTTGGCCAAATCAGAAAACACTACAATATCTATCTCTTGCCTCGGTTTAAGCCTTAACACGTGGAAGAAATTTTTTCATGCTCCCTATGTAACAGTTCACTTTTAACTGCCAACTTGACATAATGTAGATTCAACTGGCAAGAGCAGGTCAGTGGCAGGTTGTCTTCATTTGATATGAATAGACTCACTTAAAAGACAACAGCAACATTCCTTAGGCATGGGTCATAGACTGTATTAGAAAGGTGAAAATAAGCTGAGCATAAGCATGGGTGTATGCCTTCCCTCTCTTGACTGTGGGTTGACGTGACTATCTGCTTCAAGCTTCAACTTCTTGGATTCCCCTTTAAGCTGAAATTGTGAGCTAAAAGGAATCCCTTGTCTCTTAAGTTGCTTTGCTCAGGCCATTTTATCACAACAACATATTTTAATCTAATCCATCCCATAATTCCCAATTCCATTGAAGTGGAGTTGTTTTTTCTACAGTAGAGTTAGAAAAGGCACACAAATTGATAAAGATGAATAAGAGGAGGGACTGAGAGGAGTCGATCAAGAAAGACAACAACCATTTATGAAAGAATGTAGTCACCGGGCAGTGGTGGTGCACACCTTTAAACCCATCACTTAGGAGGCAGAGTCAGGTGAATTTCTGAGTTCAAGGTCAGCCTGGTCTACAAAGTGAGTTCCAGGACAGACAGGGCTATACCCTGTCTTGAAAAAACAAAAAACAAAAACAAAAACAAAAAAAACAAAAAAAAAACAAAAAACAAAAAAAAAAAAACCTGTAGTGGTTCTCAACGTGTGGACCATGACACCTTTGGGAGTCAAATGACCTTTGAACAGGGGTCACATATCAGATACCCTAAATATCAGATATTTAAATTATGGTCTATAACAGTAGCAAAATTATGATTATAAAGTGGCAAAGAAAATAATTTTATGGTTGGTGCCACTAGAATATGAGGAGCTGTATTAAAGAGTCATAACAGTAAGAAGGTTGAGAACTGGATTAGATAATCTACTGGATTAGGTAGACTAGATAGTGCCTACCATATAACCTTGATGACTTGAGTTCAGGCACTAGAACCAACATTGTTGTTTTAAAGCTAGGTATAGAGGAGTGCATATGGAATCCCAGCACTGGGTAGGTGAAGTCCCTGAGTAACCACCATAGCCTAATTTAGGAGCTCCAGGTGGGGAAAAGAGGAAGAGAGGGGAAAGAGAGATGGGAAAGGAAAGAAGGAGAGGGAGGGATGGAGAGGGCTTAGGGCAGAGCAGGAAGGAAGACTCAATTTCAGGTTGTCTAGGATTGCACTCTCTTGAGGTTTTAGAGGCTACTTAGCCAGCACAATAATTAAAAGGAAGTTACATAATGTGTATGAGACCTTACAGAGATAAACAGTTAAAACCCTAGCTGTGGCTCTCTGCAAGAACATAAATGCTAAGCTCATGAATGTGGATGATGAGCAGGAGCCAAAATAGCCAGAAAGGTTGCTGAGGTATGTCGTGGAGGAGAAGGCAAAAGTGAGGACACAGAAAGGAAAGAGCAACCATTCCCATCACCTTATTTATGAAACTTGATGTGTAATACAAATATATTTGTAGAAGCAATGTTGAAGGAACATGTATTAATATGTAAAATACTTTAAAACAAGAAATTGTAAGAAAAAAGAAAATAATTCATACAACAGTACTTCTAACTGATGAAGTATTTTGCATGCAAAAAAATTATCATGAGATAGAATTAGCATAGGATTTGAGGATCTATTGTGCACTAGTTCATAAAGGGTTAGATATAGGTAAAATAAGATCAAAAGAGAAATTTCTAGATTGTGCTCACATAAATGCTATCGTATATACAAACTCCATTCTTCATATGTGACAAGAACCAAAAAGCCTTAATTCACACTAAAATAAATGTGCAATTTATCTCATGAATTCCTTTTTCAATTGTACTTTATATGGTAGTCATGCACAGTTCTTCTCCTCCTTTCTTCTTCCTCCTCCTCCTTGTTGTTGTTGTTGTGGTTGTGGTTGCTGTTTTTCTTCTTCTTCTTCTTCTTCTTCTTCTTCTTCTTCTTCTTCTTCTTCTTCTTCTTCTTCTTCTTCTTCTTCTTCTTCTTCTTCTTCTTCTTCTTTT
>NC_034613.1:41298518-41304178 GCF_900095145.1 Mus pahari | reverse complement strand
GACAGACAGACAGACAGACGGATAGATAGATAGATAGATAGATAGATAGATAGATAGATAGATAGATAGATAGATAGATAGATAGATAGATAGATACTATTGAAATAGTACAATTGTAAAAGGTGAGTCATATAGGGTATGAGTTGCTTCTCTGTAAAGTTGCAGTTTAAATACCCTCTATGATTTGCCTGTGTTGCCTAGCTGTGTTCTAGGATTCTGGAGAGTAATATTGTAAAATTGAAAAAAAGATCCTAAGAGCTACAGAATCCTTTGTATCTGGGTACTCGTGTCTGCTTAGCTACTTATAAATGGTACAATCTTAGAAAGCTGATTTCCTTACATGTGAAATAAGAATATCACCTAGCTTCTTGCAGTTTGTTCCAAGAATATGGTAATTTCAATGAAGAACCTAGTGATGTGTTTGCAACAGGCCCAGCAACTCTACAAATACTTGTTCCCTTCCACATCTCATGTTGAATTTCTCTTCTGCTCACATTTCATCCTTGTTGAGCCCCAGGGGTCAAAGTGTCATTTCATTCCAACCCTTCTCATGAGACTCCCACATTAGCATCAAGGAAAGCATCCAGAGCTGTAGTTGAATAACCACTACAGAAAACTTTGCTGTGAAAGTCATTAAAACTTGTCTGTAAGTGGGAAAGACACAAAAAGAGATGAAAAATTAGGGCCGGAGGACAGGAGCAGAGGAATACACCTCATTCATAACAGAAGCGTTTTGCAGTTGGCAACACCCCCACAAATGACTAATCTCCAGAAAGAAATTTGATTCCTTCAACTACAAGAAGAAGAAGTTGAACGCAGGCAGCTGTGGCGATAAATCTTCCTCTCAGTTGTGGTTATGAAGCTGGAAAATCTTGAGTTAACTGTGCTGGTGAATCGTGCACATTTATATCTATGAATTTGAATATATTTTTCTTTATTTATACAGAGCTGGATTGTAATAAAACTGCCATTAAACTCTAGTGTGAGGAAGCTACCGATGAGAACTCATTTTTTAGCATCCATAATAATCACATAGATGCCAATTCATGGCATGTAGTTCGCCCTTTTCTGCACAAATATTAAAATAATATTTCTACTTGAAGTGCTTAAGATATTATTGCCTTCATCCCAGCCACAGAAAACTAAATTAAGGAGAGGACTTTTTGATTATATGTAGAAATTTTTAAAAATTGATATTTGTCCAAAATGTACAGTTTATAGATAGACCTCACGTATATAATTAAGTTCAAAAGAACCCACAGCTCAAACCCAGTGATGGAAAATCTTGTGGTGATTTAAAAATTCATAACTTTCACATACAAAAGAATATGTCCCTGCTCTTCAATTGAGTTGCTTAAAACAAAGAAGGATTTGAATCGGGGCAATAGTGTTGGGGAAGAGAAGACTATCATGGTAGGAGGTGAGGAGAGAGATACTATATGTAACTATATGTGTGCTCAGTGAGAATTTCCAGGAAATCTTACATTAATCATGGCTGGACAGTTTATATATGATATAGGACAAATTGTTTGCTCTTGGAAAGTTTTTAATTCATCTATTTTTGATGAGTACATAGCTAAATAATTCAATAATACCATAATGAATTAAGAAGTGTGTCTATCAGTTTCTCTCTCTCTCTCTCTCTCTCTCTCTCTCTCTCTCTCTCTCTCTCTCTCTCTCCTCTCTCCCTTCCTTCTTTGTTTTGTTTTATTTGTTTTATTATTATTATTTTTGGTTTTTCGAGACAGGGTTTCTCTGTGTAGCACTGGCTGTCCTGGAACTCACTCTGTAGACCAGGCTGGCCTCAAACTCAGAAATCTGCCTGCCTCNTTTTTCGAGACAGGGTTTCTCTGTGTAGCACTGGCTGTCCTGGAACTCACTCTGTAGACCAGGCTGGCCTCAAACTCAGAAATCTGCCTGCCTCTGCCTCCCAATTTCTGGGATTAAAGGTGTGTGCCACCACTGCCCGGCCTCATCAGTTTCTTTTAAGAGGTTGGCCACTGGCAGTTTTGACCATGTTCCCGTGAGTATATGGATAGTACCAATTGAATTCTTGCTCCTCCTCCTCCTCCTCCTCCTCCTCCTCCTCCTCCTCCCCCCCTCAGCTCTCTCCTCCTCTTCCTCCTCTTCTTCCTCTTCTTCCTTTTCCTTATCCTCCTTTTTTCCTCCTTTTTAGAGGAGAGGTTACAAGGGATGGGGAGGAAGACCTGGGAGGATTGGAAAGTGATTGTGATAGGGCTACATGATATGAAATTCACAAGTAATAAAAATTATGTTGAAAAAAATGTGTTTGAGCCTGGTATGATAACAGAGACTTAATCCCAGAACTTGAGAGGCAAAAGCAGATAGATGTTTGTGGCCTCAAGGCCAGTGTGGTCTACACAGTAAATTTCAGATTATCCAGGACTACATGGTGAGATGCTGTCTCTCTCTCTCTCTCTCTCTCTCTATATATATATATATATATATATATATAGAGAGAGAGAGAGAGAGAGAAAGAGATAAAGATAGAGATAGAGATAGATAGATATAGATAGATAGATATATCTATAGATAGATATAGATATAGATATAGATATAGATTTGTCTTGTTAGATATATAATATATAATTATATATAATACATTATATATTTAATCAACCATTATTTGGGTATATCTGATTTTTAAAAAATATATCTGAAGTGTATGAATCAGTGGTTTTATGTACATTCTGAAATAATTACAATAGTAAAGTTAATTGATAAATTCATTGTATCATATAGTTACCTTTCACTGGTGATACTATTTACGATATATCATCTTGACATATTTCAAGTTAGAATCCAGTATTATCTTTCTAGAAAGAACCTTTGATCACCCAGGCTGGCCTTGAACTTGTTATGTAGCCAAGATGACCTTAAAGTCTTGATCTTCCTACCCCCACCTTCCAAGTGCTAACCCCATAAGTGTGAATAACCTCACCCAGCATCAATACAGTAATATTAGTCTCAACTACCGTGCTCTACACCACACCTTCAGGACTAATTTGTCCAACAAATCTGAAAATGTTCACTGTGACCTATCTCCTCATCTCATTTTCTTTTTTTTTCTCATTTTCTTTATCCCCCAGCCCTATACACTACAATTCTACTCACTGCTATGAATTCTGCATTTGTAGATTTTACAAATAAATGAAAGCATACAGTGTAAGTCATGAGTAAGTTCAGTCGGTATAATGCTTAAGTGACATAGTCTACTGTAGAAATGTATATGCACATTTTTTTTCAAAACTGATTTATGTCTTTTTGAATTCATTTTAAAATTGTTTATATATGGGTTTTGCATGAATGTATGTGGACTTAATTACATGCCTGGTGCCAGCAGAGGTCAGAAGAGAGCATTGGATCACCTCAACTAGATGGTTGTGAGCCTCCATGTGAGTACTGGGAACTGAGGTCCTCTCACAGAGCAACACTGTTCTTAAACACTGGGCCATCTCTACAGCCCACTTATTTCATAGCTTAAATTCTGTGAGTATTGTTGAAATGAATATTGAGTGTAGCTATCCCTTTGGTATACTGATTGTTTTCCACTTGGATATATATGCAGAAGTGGCACTGCTGGATCATGCAAAAGGTCTACTTTTAATTTCTGTGCTGCTTCTCTACTGTTTCCCATAATGGTCATCCTAACTTACATCCCTACCAAGAGATCACAAGAATTTTTTTTTCTCTGCACTCATGTAAGCACTTGTTAGATTTTGCCCTTTTTGCAATTGTCATTAATAATGTAGTGGGGTGATATCTCATTGTGGCTTTGAGTCACACTTCCTGGTGATTTGTGGTGCTGAGTATGTTTTTCATATAATCTTTGGCACTTTGTGAGACATCTAAGAAATATATATGCAAATTGTATGCCAATTTTTAAAATAAAGTCAATTGTGGGGTTTTTTGATGATAAATTATGTTGATCACATATTTTAGTATTATACTCTCATTACATATATGATTTGCTAATATTTTCTTCCTTTTTCTATTATATTTTACTTATAACGCCAAGAGCAGTAGTTAGAAATCCAGGTTTGTCCTAGGTCAAAATCAGGGGTGGAAACAGAAGAATTCCCCCTAAAAACTCATAGGTCATCTAGGTTGATATATATGCAGCTTGAATAACACAGAGACACCATCTCAGACAAATTGGAAGTCAAGGAAGCCCAGTCCATATACACACTGTGGCACAAATGCCTAGACTCACAAATTTGAACACACACACAAAAAATACAAACACATACCATGTGTTGAGTATACATACACACACACACACACACAGAAATTCATCGACAATCCCAATGCCATTGAGCTTTTTGTACATTCCCCTCGACTGATTTTTTCCAGATATTATATTTATATGATTAATCCATTAAAGTTTATATTTTGTTTTATATATTTTTAACAATTTATTTTTCTATATATATATATGAGTGACATGCCTACATATACATATGTGCAGCATGTGCCGGTCTGGAGTCAAGGGACACCAGAAGATGGCAAAGTCCCTGCAACTGGAATTTTGGAAGATGAGCTGTCATATGGGTGCTGGGATTTGAACCTGAGTCCTCTACAAGAGTACCAGGTGCTTGTAAGGACTGATCCTTCTCTTCAAACTCTTGAGTTGGGTTTTGCTTTTAATTTTTTTTTCTTTTTTCTTTTTTCTTTTTTTTGTTTTGTATGCTTAGACTTTCCACTAGCAAAGAAATAATAATGATAATTATAATAATAAAATACTAATAGTAAGAATACTGCTGTGGTATGTTTGGAAGTATAAATAGTATCATCACAGTTAAAAGCTAAGTATAGAATTAATGAATTTATCCATATCATTCTACTGTGAGGAGTTTTTAATGTTTTATTGATTTTTTGTGAATTTTATATCATGCACCCCAATACTACTCCTCTCCCCATCCCTTCTTTTTTTATTAGATATTTTCTTTATTTACATTTCAAATGCTATCCTGAAAGTTCCCTATACCCTCTCCCCACCACTGCTCCCCTACCCACCCACTCCCACTTCTTGGCGCTGGCATTCCCCTGTGATGGGTCATATAAAGATTGCAGGACCAAGGGGCCTCTCTTCCCAATGATGGCTGATTAGGCCATTTTCTGCTACTTATGCAGCTAGAGACATGAGCTCAGGGGGTACTGCTTAGTTCATATTTTTGTTCCACCTACAGAATGGTTGCAGACCCCATCAGCTCCTTGGGTACTTTCTCTAGCTCCTCCATTGGGGACCCTGTGTTCCATCCAATAGCTGACTGTGAACATCCACTTCTGTGTTTGCTAGGCACTGGCATAGCCTCACAAGAGGCCGCAATATCAGGGTCCCTTCAGCAGAATCTTGCTAGCATGTGCAATAGTATCTCGGGTTGGTGGCTGATGATGGGATGGATTCCTGGATGGGGTAGTCTCTGAATAGTCCATCCTTTCATATTAGCTCTAAATTTTGTCTCTGTGCCTATATACTTTCATGGGTATATTGTCCCTTATTCTAAGGAGGAATGAAGTATCCACACGATGGTCTTCCTTCTTGGTTTTCTTGTGTTTTGCAAAATGTATCTTGGGTATTTTAAGTTTCTGGACTAATATCCGCTTATCAGTGAGTGCATATCTAGTGACTTCTTTTG
>NC_034613.1:41254530-41298507 GCF_900095145.1 Mus pahari | reverse complement strand
ATTCTGTTAGCCTGACAGCAGTCCTGGGAGTCCACCTCTCTCCTGAGTCTCAGTGGTCAGATTACTCTCTGCAGGCAAGCTCTCCTCTATCAGGGAAGGTGCACAGAGGGCTGGCGTTCAGATCTGCCTCCTGGATGAAGATGTAGGCCCAAAACAGGGCCTGTCCCAGAAGATGTGTTGCCTCTGCAGTTTATACACTCACCTGCACAGACTAGCCACCAAGGGATCCTGGATACAATATGATTCTCTCACCTGCTCTGGCAGACAGAGCCCTNACAGGAGGCCACCTTTCCTCTGGTGAGGAAGGTGCCCAAATGTCTGGAGCCCGAAACAGGGTCTGTTCCAGAAGCTAGGTTGCTTCTGTCTGTCCCAAAGCTGTGTAGCTTCTGTGGTCCACACTCTCACCAGTGCAGACTGGAGCCTATACAAACTGCAGCAAAGATGGCTCCCCAACCAGCTCAGGCAGTGAGAGCCCTCCGGGGCAGACACCTCTCCTCATTCAGGGAAGGTGCTCCTATGTCTAGAGACAGAAACGGGATCTTTCCCAGAAGCTGTGTTGCTTCTGCAGGCTGCCCTCTCCCGGCAACTCACTGGAGCAAAGATGGAAAAGATGGCTCCCTTACCAGCTCAGGCAGTGAGAACCCTCCCGGTGGGACACCTCTCCTCTGGATCGAAAGGTGCAGGATGACTGGAGCCAGAAAGGGGATCTTTCCCAGAAGCTGTGTTGCTTCTGCATGCCACCCTCTACCCTGCAGTGCACCAGAGCAAAGATGGCTCTCCTACCAGCTTAGTCACTGAGACCCCTCCCGGGTGGACACCTCTCCTCTGGCAGGCCTCCCCATCACTTGTTATCTACCCTTTGCCCTCATAATCTCCCCAGCAAAAGAAAATAATAAAATAAAAATATAAAAGAATAATAAAAACAAACAAACAAAAATCTCATTGTAGAAGCTGTAGTGTGTCACAGTGTGTCCCACAGTATACCCTTTTGTCCATACATCTTTACTTGCAAGCATTCATTGCAATAAGTCATTGTTCTGGTTCAAGACCTCTGGATTGGGCTACATAATCAACACTGGATCCTCTCTGGGACTCCTCTTATATACCTTGTTGTTGCACTGTGTCATGGACACCTTGCAGGTTTAGGTCTGCAGGACCAGCCCCTTCACGTACTCCAGCAGTTCATAGATGAATGTCCTGGATCTGGGACTGGGTATTAACTGAGTTGGTCAGCTGGCCATCTCTTTTGCACTCATACCACCATGTCCAGCTAACCCGCACTTCCCTGGTAAATGATGGGGCCAGCTCTCTCACTCTCA
The DNA here is from genome assembly GCF_900095145.1 of Mus pahari. Classification (NCBI taxonomy): domain Eukaryota; kingdom Metazoa; phylum Chordata; class Mammalia; order Rodentia; family Muridae; genus Mus; species Mus pahari. The sequence continues at coordinate 41,297,188 of NC_034613.1, read as the reverse complement.
CACCCTCGGGACGAGCTCACATACCATCCCCCCACCTGCCACCAGGGCTGGCTGTACAGTGCTACATAGGCTCTTGGTGCAGAGCTGTACTTCTGAGAGCTGCAGCCGGTGGGACTGGCTCTGTACAACCCTTGGACATCAACATGGTCTCCATCATCTGCACTGATTCCAGCATTATCATCTAAGTTCTCACAAAAAAAGCTCATTTATCTTGGAGCACTCCTTGGCTTTTCCAGACCAAGGTTCCAAAATCCTTCCACAATCCTCCCTTAAACACATGTTCTTGTCTGCCTCAGCAATATCCCATGAACCTGATACCAATTTCTGCCTTATGCCTGTGATAAAGACCATTACAGAAACAACTTAGGGAGGGAAGGATTTAATGTATTTTCCATGACTAAAGAAAGTCAAGGCAGTGGCAAACACAGAAGTGGATGCTCACAGCCAGCTATTGGATGGAACACAGGGTCGCCAATGGAGGAGCTAGAGAAAGTACCCAAGGAGCTGAAGGGGTCTGCAACCCTGTAGGTGGAACAACAATATGAACTAACCAGTATCCCCTGAGTTTGTGTCTCTAGCTGCATAAGTAGCAGAAGATGGCCTAATCAGCCATCATTGGGTAGAGAGGCCCCTTGGTCTTGCAAACTTTATATGACCCAGCACAAGGCAAGGCCTGGGCCAAGTAGTGGGAGTGGGTGGGTAGGGGAGCAGAGGTGGGGGGAGGGTATAGGAAACTTTCGGGATAGCATTTGAAATGTAAATAAAGAAAATAATAATAATAATAAAAAATTAATTTTAAAAAAAAAAAGAAAGCCTTAAATAAAAAGAATTAAAACAGAAAAAAAAAAAAAAGAAAGTCAAGGCAGAAACTCAAGGTGGGAACCTGGAGGCAGGGACTGAAGCAGAGGCCATGAAAGAGTGCTGCTTACTGGCTTGCACCTCATGGTTTGTTCAGCCTGCTTTCTTATAGTACCCAGGATCACCTGGCCAGGGATGGCTCCACCCCCAGTGAGCAGGACCCTCTTACATCAACCATAAAATGCACCACAGGTTTACCCACAGTCCAATGAGACAATCAGCGCAATGTGAATATTCTTTCTCTTCTTTTCATGAACCTTTCCTTAATTGTGTATCTACTAGTATATGAACATCTATCTTCTGAGTTCCTTAGCTCTTCTTAAAGAGATCACATTAATATATCTTTATTTGATGTTCTTTGAGGAAATATCAGTGAAAATGCCTGCCCTGTCTTAGGATGATGTTAAGTCTTCTAGTGCTCACTAACTTAGGTATTTCAAAAGGTCTAGATGGCAGCTTTAATATGTGGTCTTAACCTTGCTGCAACACCTTGCATGCTTCCACCAAACTCATGTCAAATAGAATAATCATTGACAGGTATTAAGAGGTAGGACGAAGTGGGGAATATATATATACTTGGATGATAGTCCTCCCAACCGTTGTCCTCTCTTATTCTCTTGAATCTCCCATAAACCCCTTCCTTTTCCAAGTAAGACTTTTAAGAGGTATTAGGTAGGTCATGAATGCCCTGTCCTCATCAAATGGATTACCCTATTAATGACTTAAGGGCTTCTAAATAAGTTGTCTTCAGAGTGCATCTATCATTAAACCCAATTTAGCTCTGCATCTTCTGTCTACTGTGCCATCTGATGCCCTGTGCTACCTTGAGACACTTAGAGATCGCCACAAGTAAGCAGACATTCACCAAATGCAGCCCCTACATCTTGGATTTTGCAGCTTCCAGAGATATAATTCATAGATTTATTTTATTTATAATTTACTCAGAATCAGGTGCTCCATTATATCAACAGAAAATAGACTAAGACACACATGAGTTTTTAAACCTTTGGGATACATAATCTAATGTCCTTGATTGACCACCAAGGTGTTATCTGTGCTCTTATCATGAGTCCACGAGAAGATTATCTGCCCTTTTTAATATGAACTGCTTTAGGCTCTGTATTTGGGAATTAATTTTGAATCCATACTTCTAGAATTTTTTGCAAGTTGAATTGGATAGTAAATCTGTTTTGTTTCTGCTCTATCTGTAACAGATTCAAGTTTAGCATTGATTACATGAAGCAAAGTAAAGTGTGGGATGGTTTTTGTAAGAAGGCAGGCAGCCCTCAGACACAGTCTGTTAAAATCTTCAGGGGATAAGATCAGGGAAAAAGGATAGCAGCTATCAGAAGAGCTGGATGATGTCACAAAGTCTCTACTCTGAATAACAAGGAAAATAGAGAACTTTGCAAAGCAGAACAGGAGAGAAAGTCCAGAGTCCATCCTGGGGGGATTGATGTGTTTAAGGAGCGAAACAGCAGATGTTCAGACAGGACTCACAGTTTAAGACAAGCGTCTCAGGGACTTTTCACAGTTCTTTCAATAACAGACATTTTAAGGAGCAGAAAAGGAGAGAGAAGTTAGTAGTGGGGAAAACTCTTTTTCAGGTTTGGTTAGAGCAGGGTTGAGAACCCGTTGGTTGTTTTTTTTTTTTAAGACCCTTGTTGAGTAGGCACATGGACAGCCTAGATCCTCCCTATATCATGTACTGTAGGACCAGTGAGAAAGTTTGACAGGACTGTTACACTGAGACCTAGCCAGCACAGTATGTCTAGACAGTGGGGAAGAAACTTTGAGTCAGAACCAAGCAATAGTCAGGGAGGTGGAAACCGGGTTAGAGCCAGAGTCTGCAATGGAACACAGGCATGGATTCCAAGGAGGCTGGACACGAGAGGGGACTGCACAGGCACATGACCGGTATGTGCAAACCCAAACTGTGAAGGATCTCCCACTGAGAGGACAAACATCTGGGATTCCAATTTGGACACAACCTCTCAGATGCATGGCCAGCATTCTCAGCCTCATAGGTATGAACAGTATCTGCCCACAACCTGCAGAAAGCTGGACCTAAGACTGAGAGGGAACCCTGTGTACGTTCAGACCCTGCACTCCCACACAGAACTCTCCCCTTACCTTAATTCCTCCTTGACTTAACCATGGTCAATTTAGCAGGCCACCCATGTCCTACTCTGTTACTCCACCCCCCCCATTTCATTTCCTTTTTTGTTCCTCTCCCTATTCCTGCCTTTAAATTTCCTTCCTCAGGAGGCTTTCCTAAGAGTCATAAACTAGCATGGTTTTGTGGTGTCCCTGCTTCAACTCTTGGGTGCTGCTACTGATTCCTGTATTCTGACTTTTATTCTACCTTTAGAAAGAACTGCCTTGTTTTTCTCCCTAAGTCCCCAAGGTTCTTTCTTCTGTCCACTCTCACCTTCCACCTTTACATGAGTTCCAGGAATCAAAGTCAGGTCAATGGGCTTCAGGGCAAATGGTCGTACCCACTCTTTGCCCAGCTGTCTTGATGGATGCTTCTCCATTTTTGTCCTATCATCCAAATGCTAATCATATCTTACTTGGCTATTTTCTCTTCCTGGCATGTTTTCCAGTAACAGATATCATAGTACCCTTTATTCTTTTTACTTCCTAAATGTGGTGGGATTGAAGGTCAGTTGTTTTTCATTAACTTTTATTGTATTTTCACAGTGAGCCTACACATTGATAATGATTGTGTTTTGTATTCAGCTCCTAAAATCATAGTACATGGTGTTCCAAGCATGTGGTCTACTGAGATAGACCACAGGCCAGCAAACAAAAAACATGACACCTCAGCAATATAACAAGCCAGACCCTCTCACACTGCAAACATACTCACTGAAGAAATTAGGATGTACCCAAATGCATGAATCTCAATGCAAAACCACAAGAAACCTGAAAAACAAAGGCAACTTGGCTCTCATAAACCTTAACATAAAACCTGTAACTCCAGGAAGTGTTAGAGGAAAAACTAGAGAAAATATTTCAACAGATAGCCAGAGGCACAGGCTTTCAGGAAAGTTCTGCAGTCATTCAAGAAATAACCCCAATCACTGACCATGGAGGTCACAGAAAATTAAAAAGCATCTGCACACCAAATAGAAGAATTCATTAGATGAAGAAGGGATCTATGAACTGGGAGAACAATCCTTGATAGCGGCCAATTCAACATCAGTATAATACTCAAAAAATAAATAAGAAATCAAAGGACCAGTCAATAAATTAGCTAATGAAATGTGTAGGTGACTACAAATATCTATTAAATACATGGAATAAAAGTTCATTCAATCTCACTAGCCATCAGCGAAATGTAACTTAAAAATTCTGTTGAAATTCCATCTTGTGCCAGTCAACACAGCAGTCATTCAAAATAATAATAGTAATAATAACACATGCTGACAAAGATGTCAATAGATACATGCAAATCTACAAAACCCCTGCTAGCAAGAATGTAAGTAGCCCAGTCCTCAGGAGGTCTTTTTCTTTCCTCTCAGTTCAATTGGGTGTATTTGTGGGGGTTATTTCCGGTTTGTGCGGTTCTGGCCTCTCCTGTTCTGTCCTCTTCTGCTCAGTTCAGTTCAGTTTGATTTGGTTCTGCTGATCTCTGTGTCTTTCATTTAACCTCTATTCAACAATCTTCTTTATTATAGTTATAAGATAAATCTTGAAACAACCAAACTTTTGTCTTCCCTTCTTTTAAAATGGTTTAAACTAGCTACTTTCATATGCCTTTCCATTTATTTTATAGTAATCTTTATTGCATCTAGAAAAAAATGTCTTACTGGGAATTTTTGTAATAATTGTGTTAAGGCAGTGTATGAATTTCAGAAAATGTGACATCTTTTCCATGTTGAATATTTCAATCTATGAATACATGTATCTTGCCATTTATTTATTACTTTGGATTATATCAGGAACATTCTACAAATTCCTTCCCATATTTTATGTCTAACTGTATATTTTGGTTTGTTTTTTCATACTTATTTATAGAATGTACTCAGTTGAGGACAAAGAGCAAATCATGAGTGTCCGTTTTATCCTTTTACCTAATAGGTCCTGTAATCAAACTCAGGTACTCAAGCTTGACAACAGGCCCATTTCCGTGCTAAGCCATCTCACTGGATTATGTTACACTTGGGGCTTAGTTTGTTTGAGCAGCTGAAATAGCCTGTGTTTTATTTTAACACCCATGTTTTGATTGTTGAACTTATTTATTACTACTAAAAATTGCTGGTTTATTATTTTAATTGTATTTATTTTTATTTTTATGTATGAGTGCTTGGCCTGTATGGATGTAAATTTCGCATCTGGACAGAAAAGGGCATCAGAATCCCTGGAACCAGAGTTACAGACATTTGTGAGCCACTATATAGGCATTGGAAAACAAAGCCAGGTCGTGTGCAAAAGCATCAAGTGTACTTAACCACTGAGCCATCTAGCCACTATTATTTTTATTCATTCCTTGTGATTGCTTATATAATTAACTCAGTTATCTTCAAGAACTGTTTCCTTTCATTCTGTCTAATCTATGTGCCTTATATTACACTGGATAAAGTATTTCCAGAACTGTGCTGAATAAGAATAATGAGGGTGGGTATTGTTGACTTCTTCTCAATATTAGAAAAATTACTTAACCTTTAAGCATGAAGCATATTAACTATTCTTTACTGAATTAAGGAAGTTATCTTCTCCTACTTTCTGAGAGGTTTCATAATGAATTGATGTTTAATTTTTGTCAAATATTTTCTACATTGATTAATTCAATGGTATCATTTTTTTCCTTTATCTGTTTAATGTGTTAGGTTATAGTGATTGGTCCTCAAATATAAACCAGCTTTGTACATCTAAAACAAACTACATTTGGTTGCTGTATATAATTCTTTTGTGTTGTACTGTATTCTCTTTGTGAATATTTTGCTAAGGAATTTTACATACAGTAATATATAGATTTAATTTGGTTCCTGATGTACTTGATTTATGCCATTGGTAATACAAGATTTCTTTTTTTAAATGGGAAATGTTCCCCCTTCTTTTGTTTTCTGGAGAAGAACTTGAAAATGCAATATAAATATTTCCTTAAGTACTCGTCAGGTTTCTTCATTGAAGCCTTCAGGCCTATGAAATTTATCTGGAAAGGCTAAACAATAAATTTGACCATGTTAACAATTACAGGACTATTGAAGTTTGCCTCCAGGGCTAGAAAGATTGCTCAGTGGTTAAGAGCACTGACTGCTCTTCTAAAGGTCCTCAGTTCAATTCCCAGCAGCCACGTGGTGGCACATAACCATCTATAATGGGATCTGATGCCCTCTTCTGGTGTGTCTGAAGAGAGCAATGATGTACTCATATACATAAAATAAATAAATAAATCTTAAAAGCCAGGCAGTAGTGGTGCACACCTTTAATCTCAGCATTTGAGAGGTAGAGGGAGGAAGGTTTCTGAGTTCAAGGTCAGCCTGGTCTATGGACTGAGTTCCAGGACAGCCAGGGCTACACAGAGAAACCCTGTCTTGAAAAACCAAAAGGTAAATACTAAGTGACTTGTGACAGTGTGCATTTTTATCTAACTTATTAAATGTATGAGAATAGAGCCACTCATTATATTTCCTATGTTCATTTTGCATGTGTGTATGCAGGAATAGATCTATGTGCATTCTTTGATGTGTGTGGTCACACATGTATGCACATACATGTGGAGGTTTGATGTTGTATCAAGTGTTACATTGAGTCATCCATCACCCTAGACCTTATCACTTAGATTGATGTTTGAGGATTTATTGAGATAGCAACTGTTTCTTCTTGATATTAGCAATACAGCATGTCTCCTTCTGTTTGTCACCAATGGTAAAAGTCTGTCAATATTTTTGATGCTTTCAAAGAACCTGCTTTTTATCAAATTGATTTTTCTATTGTTTTCAGATTACAAATCCATTGATCTCCAGTCTCCCTGCTGCTTCCACAGGGTTCATTTGGCTTTTGTCTCTTTATACTTCTTTGCTAGGAAAATGCAGAGAACATGTTGTACACTGTTTGTATTCAAAAGTATGAATTTAGTTCTATTAACTTCCCTATCAATGGTTTTATTTCCTTCACAGATTTTGACCTACTATATTTGCATGGCTATTCAGAAAATTATTTTTAATTTCTCCTAATATTTCTCTTTGTGTCAAGGATTATTTAGCACTATTTTGATTAATTTCAAAATATGTGATGGTTGTTCTCTTGTAGTTCTATGATTGCGTGCTAATTTGATACCAATTTGCCAGAGGAATACTGAATGTGATCTCAAATTGTAGAAGTTGTATATGCTTATTCTATAGCTTTAGATATGGTCACTCTTGGTATAGATTCTGCAGGTACTTGTAAAAAAAATGTATATTCACTTGGAATTTGATAGTGACTCTACAAATTTTTTTTTTTTTTTGGTTTCTCAAGACAGGGTTTCTCTGTGTAGCCCTGGCTGTCCTGGAACTCACTCTGTAGACCAGGCTGGCCTCGAACTCAGAAATCCTCCTGCCTCTGCCTCCCAAGTGCTGGGATTAAAGGCATGCTCCACCACGCCTGGCGACTCTACCAATTTTTTATAAAAATGTACTTTATATGTATGCGTGTTTTACCTGCGTTTATGTATGAGCACCACATGCATGAGTGCTTTTCAAGACATCAGCTCCTCTGGAAGTAGTTTCACCCTGTGGATACTGGGAATCTAACCTGGGTCCTACACAAGAGCAGAAAGTGAAGCTAAAACCTGAGCTATCAGACACATAATAATCAAAACACCAAATACACTAAACAAAGAAAGAATATTAAAGGCAGTAAGGGGAAAAGGTCAAGTAACATATAAAGGCAGACCTATCAGAATTATACCAGACTTCTCAACAGAGACTATAAAAGCTAGAAGATCCTGGGCAAATGTCATACAGACCCTAAGAGAACACAAATGCCAGCCCAGGCTACTATACCCAGAAAAACTCTCAATTACCATAGATGGAGAAACCAAGATACTCCATGACAAAACCAAATTTGCACAAATTCTTTACATAAACCCATCCCTACAAAGGATAATTGATGGAAAGCACCAACACAAGGAGGGAAACTACACCCTAGAAAAAGCAAGAAAGTGATCTTACAACAAACCCAAAAGAAGATAGCCACATAAACATAATTCCACCTCTAACAACAAAAATAACAGGAACTAACAATCAATTTTCCTTAATATCTCTTAACATCAATGGACTCAATTCCCCCAAAGAGACATAGACTAACAGACTGGCTACATAAACAGTACCCAGCATTTTGCTGCATACAGGGAATGCATCTCAGTGATGAAGCCAGACATTACCTCACAGTAAAATGTTGGAAAATAATATTCCAAGCAAATGATCCCAAAAAACAAGCTGAAGTAGCCATTCTAATACCAGATAAATCAACTTTCAATCAAAAAAGGTAAGTAAGGACACTTCATACTCATCAAAGGTAAAATTTACCAAGATGAACTCTCAATTCTGNACATCTATGCTCCAAATGCAAGGGCACCCACATTCGTAAAAGAAACTTTACTAAAGCTCAAAGCACACATTAAACACCACATAATAATAGTGGGGGACTTCAACACCCCACTCTCAGCAATTGACACATTGTAGAAACCAAAACTAAACAGAGACACATTGAAACTAACAGAAATTATGAAGCAAATGGATCTAATATGTATTTATAGAACATTTCATCCTAAAGCTAAAGAATATACATTCTTCTCAGCACCTCAACAAGTTCTCCAAAGCTGACCATATAATTGGTCACGAAACAGGCCTCAACAGATACAAAAATATCAAATAATCCCATGCATCCTATGAGATCACCACAGACTAAGGCTGATCTTCAATAACAACATAAATAATAGAAAGCCCACATACACATGGAAGCTGAATAACACTCTACTCAATGATAAATTGATTAAGGGAAAAAATGAAGAAAGAAATTAAAGACATTAAAGACTTTTTAAAGTTTAATGAAAATGAAGCCACAACATACCCAAACTTACAGGACACAATGAAAGCAGTCCTAAGAGGAAAACTCACACATCTAAGTGCCTCCAAAAAGAAACTGGAGAGAGCTTACGCTAGCAGCTTGACAGCACACCTGAAAGCTCTAGAACAAAAAGAAGCAAAGAGGAGTAGACTGCAGGAAAGAATCAAACCAAATAGAAAAAAAAAAAAAAACTATACAAAGAATGCACCAAACCAGGAGCTGGTTCTTTGAGAAAATCAACAAGATGGATTAGCATTCAGAGATACAAAATCAAAAGATAAAGTCAATCAGTTACATTCTCAATGAAAGCAAAGAAACAAAACTAGGGCTTCCTTAAGGGACCACCTTAATTAACCTACCTTAATTAACCTACCACCTTAATTAACCTACCTCTATTTAAGCAGACACAGCTAAGAACTTATAAGACTAATGTCTAACTCTATAAGTTGTTAAGTTTAGTCCCATAAAACCTACCAATTATATTGATTATTAAGGCTTCGTCCCTAGGTAGTGGACTGTTTGAATGATTAGGAACAATTAGAAGATATGGTCTTGGCCTTAAAGGAGTTGTGGGACTAAAGATTTCAAAAACAGTCTCTTCTCTCTCTCCTGTCCCCTGTCTCTGTCCCTTTCCCTGTCCCTCTTCCTCTTCTGCCTCCAACTTGAAGTTCAAGATGTAAGCTCTCAGCTACTGCTCCAGCACCATGCCTGCTTGTCTGCTGTCGTGCTCCCCACTGAGACAATCAAGGTCTCACCCTCTGAAACTGTAAGCAAACCCCCAGTTAAATGTTTTCTTTTATTAGTTACCTTGATCATAGTGTCTCTTCACGGCAATAGAAAAGTAACTAAGACATTAACTAAGAGCAATATCAATCAGAGAATGTATCCTAGGATTTGAAATGAAGACACCTGGACAGGCATACAAGAAGCAGACAAATATATTCCAAACCCCTGGTATACAGCGATTATTGTCAGACATAAAACAGCTTCACTTGGAGAAGCAGCCTCACAAAGAAATGGCTGTATTCTTAGTCCTCCTCGCTAATTCTGGAATCATATTCAAAATTAGATCTCTATAAACTACAAGGAAATGCACACTTAATGTCTTCAAGGAGAAGACAGTGTATATGTTAGAAGATTTATAAGGTTCACCAATATAAATCAGCAAGATTTTTAAGAACAGGAATGTGTATTCAAAGAATATTATGTCAAGAAGGAAGACGGTAAATTTATATTTGGAAGAACGTATTGATAGAGGTATATTTGCCCAGAATTCTGGATTGAAGATGTTAACTCAGTCACCTCAGAATATGGTTTATAGTCTTTTGATTAGGTTGTTTAAAGGCAGAAAATTGGGAAACATGGCAGACTTTCTTAGTACAATTTCAGGAAATGTATAAAACATGAAAATAGGAAGATTGGCATAGTCCTGTTATGTGGGAACTGCTCAGTGGTGTTTTACATACAGTGCCTGAGATCAGAAGAAAGTCTCCTTAACAACACTCTACAGAATTAATGCTAGATAGGGGGAAAGTGCCCTGGCAGTTTTAGTCCATATGCTCAGAGCATTATGGTAAATAATAAGGAATTATGTCCCTTGTCTTTAACAATTAGATCCCAGAGAACTGTGGTCAAGTAGTATGCTTAGCTGTCCCTCCAAAGTAGATGAAATGTTACAGTAAGACACAGATAAAATATGGATAAATAAAATTTTCAAACCTGTGGTGATCTGTTGTGGTAGCTAAATAAACATGAAATTTCTAGAAATTAGTAAGTTTTGAAACTGACCAAAGTAGATTATTAATTTCTACAATGGGAAACATCCCAGAAGTCAACTCAAGTTGCCATAATAGAAAATCCTAGCTCATTGTTTAGTTCCCAATTTAAGTGGATTGACAGCTGTAGAAATCTTTGGATGAATAGGAGGTGGCATGTCTCTGAGGTGGAATTTTCAGTGCAACTGCAATATATACTGTTATTATTCTTCCAAACATAAACCAGAGAGAAATGTGCTTCCCCCACCCCAGGGATACTATGTGTAGGAAAACGGAGAATGGTCTGTTTCTCAAGAAGTCATTAACTTTGAGAACCCCAAATCATTAGGCCTAGCCAGTAAGAGTGGGAATTTCTGGAGAGCAGAGGTTAGAGTGTTAATTCAAATTAATTTAATAGTGAATTAACTGGAACCTCCAATACACTCTGGAATTCAGTTTTCTAGCCCTTTGGTGTTTTGTAAAAACAGATATGTTTAGAAACTATCAAATTCACCATGGAGTATGGAGCCTTTGTAGAAAGGGTAATGTGAAGATCCCTGATTCCCTGACTGAAGTAAAATACTCAAATAAATACAGTTGCCCCTCAATATCAATGCGGAATTTGTTCCCATAATGATGACCATAACATGCTAATGTGAATGGAGGAAGTCCAGAAAGCTTCAATAAAGAACTGCAGGCAACCAAGGAATGCTGAGAGCAGGAGAAATAGTCTTTCCCAGGGAAAAGTATAACAATTGGTTATCCAATACCAAGTGATCCATCCTTAAGACAGGTAATATTATACAGACAGAAAAGGTTATATTTTTTTATTTAGAAGTACACACACACACACACACACACACTACCACATGTTAATCTGATATACACATATAACAAAGAAAAAGAGGCCATGAATTTGATAGAGAGCAAAAGGGTATGTTTGAAGGTTTGGAGGACAAAAGGGAAAGGAGAAACTATGTAATTTTCACTTGATCTTAGCCAAGAGTCCAAGAAGTGATGAAACTATATAATTTTCAAACCAGAAAAGTAAAAGAATTTTTACAATGACTTCCTGAAACAAAATGAAGTGGTGGGAGATTTTAAAAAATGGTAGTGCAGCAGATTCGTTCGAACTTTGCTGATGTTTTTACAAGGATGGCAATCTGAGAGTGTAAATCTATACTCAATAACGTGAGGAAGGATTCTTTCTTGTGCAATATACTCATCATATTGTTATAACACTTAATTGGCCTCCTTGATGTTGGAAAAGGCAAAATGCCTGCTTTACTTTGCTTCTCAGTTGCTATGACAAAACACAGCAATGCAGTAAAGAAGGGGCTTATTTTACCTATTATGTTATAGTCCATTATAAAGGGTAGCCAAGGTTGGAACTGAAGCATAGAGCATGGAAGCATGCTGCTTACTGACTTGCTCCCCATAGTTTGTTCAGCTACCTTCCCTATACAACCCAGGATCAACTGTCTAGGTATGGCATAGCCCACAGTGGGCTGGGCCCTCCCTTCTCAATCAGTAACCAGAAAAAAAAATTCCCAAAGATATTACCACAGTTCAATCTGATGGACACCCCTTAAGTGAGGTTACCTCTTCTCAAGGGTCTCTAGGTTGTGATAGCTGACAAAAACTAACAAGCACAGGGTGCCATACTTAGTTGTGATGATCTGCTCCTCTTTCTGAATAGCCAGTAGGATGTCAATTTTAAGGGAATTCCAGAGTAGGAAGAAGTTTTGCAAGAGCTCAAGCTGATATACATGTTTCTTGGCCTATTAGACCTATGATACAGTGAAAAAAATTGTGGGGGTTTTGGGTGATTAGGTTAGCTGAAGGGGGCTGCATCCTCCCCCATTTGAATGCACCATCCAGAGACAATGCAGGTAGGTATAAGTTCTAAGGGAAAGTTTTTGCCTGCTTGCCTTCACATCTTGCTAGTAAGCTCTTCTACTATATTCATTCATCCCTGTTATTGTCACCAACACTGCTGCCACTGTTGTCATTCTTGGATGGTATCTTAGCAGAGCTTCTTCTACCTTTCAGCTCTCTAGTTATACTCCAGTGCTTCAAGGACAGATTGGAACTGCTGACATGCTAGCCTTGTGGACAAAGAAGTCACTGGGTCTGCCACCTCACTACACAGCCAGCCAGTTAGGCTACCCAGACTCTATCATTTAAGACAATAGAATAAGTCCCCTTTTTATATATTAATTCTGTCAGCTCTGAGAGAGAACTCTCATAGAGGATGACGACTTAAAAGGCCTTGTTCACTTTTGTGGCATTTAATAAAATTGTAACCAATGAGCTTGTTTTATAGGAAGGGAAGAGTGATGATGTGGCAATGGACATAAATCCACAAATGTCATTGGTCTCCTTTGCTCCATCACCCAAATGACAGAGCAGTGGAGGATGAACTTCAGAAGGGTTGATTCTTGTTCCAAAACAGCCAGTTAAGTCAGTGTTCAACTACAAGATGCAGTGTATGCTTTAAGTCAGGTCTTCCCACAGTGCATCTCAATAATGCATCTAGTTGTAGGTGTATGTATATCTGTATAAGTATTTTTTTACTTTTAATTCTTGTGTTTATAATCATTCTTTTCTGTGTGCATGAGGTGTGAGAGTGTAGGTGTGCACATGCCGTGGAGTGAATGTGGAAGTCAGAAGACAAACCTCAGGAATAGATTATCTTCTTCCATGGTGGGTAACAGATATTGAACTCAGGTCATCAACTTTATGTATAGCAACCATTTTTAGACTCCTCACCATCCATCTTTATGCAATTTTCTTTTTCCTTTTTGACACAGAAACCTCAATATTTGTGAATTTGGAGATGCTCATGCCCAAGAGAGTTATGCTTCAATAAGGGATGAAGATCCTGACTAGGATAAATTGGGAACTGAGGCTGCCTGTTGATGCCAGGATTATCTCATACTGCACTAGCAAGAGAAAGAGACATTGCTCCATAGTTATGGTGATTAACCTAACTAGTAAGGAAGAGAGTGGGGTAGATAGTCATTAATAATTAGGACCAAAAATATTATGTCTTATCATTTCAGAATTTATCAATATGCCTCTTACTCTTCCCCTTTCCTGAATATATATTTGCTAAGAAGGTATGACAGATCAGTAAAGATGTGAACACTAAGTTCTAAGATCCTGGAAGAATTAAAATTGAGATCTTTCTGAAACATAAAGGTAGAAATAAATGAAGCAAGGTTTTAGCAGACTATAAAAGGAACATCAGATGGGTCACAAAAGAGGAAAATTAAAGCAAATGGATACCTTTTGGCCATCAACAAATTCTGTGATTATTGTAGGTATGCATTGTACTAAATTGCTTTTCCTTTAAATAGAATGTTTATTGAAACAGAATTGTATGTATTTAAAATGGACAACTCGATAATATACATACATGCATAATCATGAAATTATATCCACAACTGAAACAAATAATGTATCTTTAATATCTCTAAAGTTTCTGTGGGTCCCCTAGGAATTTTTCCTTCTAACTTATTCTTCACAAGCTCCTGTGTTTAGACAGTGTGGACTCAGCTGGCATTGTAACCCTTTAAAGTAGAGGTATCTACCTGCAGGAAGTGGGCCCCTGAGAGAGTGGGCTTGAGGTTTAGAGCTTAGCTTTCTTCTTTCTCTCAGCTTTTTGGCCTAGTAAGATCTGAATGAACACCTACTATGAAACCAATCACTTCTGTGCCCTCCTCACCATGATGGGCACTATATTCTCAAATCTGACCCAAAATATAGTTCTGTGTTTTAAAGTGGCAGAGTAAGGGGAAAGTAGAGTTCACAGAGATGAGAGAACTAACCAATACACCATCCTTTCCCCCATTCTTCATCAATTTAAGAAACCTCTGGTATATATATATATATCCCAGATCTTACATAAATGGAATGGTAGACTATTATTTCTTCCTGACTTCTTGAAATTATGAGTATATAAACATTTTGGAGTTCATTTATGTTTCAGCATACATTGATACTTTATTCCTTTTGCATAATATTCCACTGTATTGAATAAACCATTTATCTGCTAACATTATGATGAGCATTTGAGTTGTTTACAGATTTGGGCTGTTGCAAAGAAAGTTGCTCTAAGGTAGCAAATGCAGATCCTCTCACTGTGTACCATCTGTGAGGTCAACAGACTATCCCATCCCCTGCGTTACCTGATAGCCTATAGAAGAGTCTGGGTGCAAATGCTTCACCATCCCTGGCTCTAGTGCCATCAATAAGAACAGGATCTGTGAGCTATGCAGTTTGTGGCCCTGCCAGACCTTATTGCTGTAGGGGGAGCACCTATTCCACTTCATTGCTTGTGGCAGTAAGACCAATGGCAATAAGTTTGTACAGAGCAGTGCCATCCTGTGCACAGAAAGGTATTTTTCCCATATGAAATGATAGCATCATACTTGCCTTTCTTATAGATTCCCTTAACCGATTAAAGGTGTTGAGATTTAGGTTCAGAGGTATATAAACCTCTGTGTTTCCTGTGCAAAGTGATGAGAATCTTTTTCACTGTAGAGTCAAATGCATGATTTAGTAAGATGTCATACACGTCTCAAAAGTGTTCTTATCGGGCTTAGCCATTGGCTACTTCAGTTCAAAGCTGTCTCTACCTTCAGGAGACAGTTATCAATTCACAAATCACAACCAAGAAACTTTGTTGCAGGCTTTTCTGACCTTGTAGATTCCACTGAGAGACAACATAACAAGTTCTATTACCTGAATATGAAGATAGCTTTCAAGAACGATGGAGTTCTCTGCTGCTAGAGTGTGTGCTATTGGCTGTACCTGAACATCATAAGGGGGTGAGATCTGCCAGTTGCATCATCCAGAGCCCATAGAGTTATATGTGCTGCAGCAACAACCAATGCACCAAATTCCTGTTGTTCTTGCAGTAGCTTACAAACGAAGACATTCAGCAAATCCACTACAACTCAAATCAACAACACATCCCCCCATGTTTGTGCTGTCCAGTTTTATCTGAAAGACCCCAAATGGTGTAAGCTGTGTCCAGGTGCATGGCAAAAACAATCAAGAACCTTACACCAGGGAAACCCTAGGACTTGGGGGACACCTACCTCTAAATAAGGTCCATCTCAAGTTCTCATTCACCAAACAAGTGAGAAATGCTCCTGCTGGTCACTCTCATTTGTTTACTACTCTCCCTGTGGGGTGTTCAGCTTCCAAGCCTATGTAAATTGTGTACAACGTCATCTTTGAACCTTCTGTTGTGCATTAGCTTGCGGGTGTATTTATAACCTAACAAGAGACAGAAAGAATCAGGTCCTAGCAAGTCCAGAGACTGAAGCAGATGAATTCACTTGAGTTCAGAAGCTCAAACCCAGCCTGAGAAAAATGTAAGGAAGATGGGCAGAAAAGGGAGGAGATTGGAAGTGGGAGAAAGACAGACAGGGGAGTTGATACAAATATTTATGTACAAATCATTGCAAGAATATATACTTTTACTTTTCTTGGATGAAAAAAAAGTATAAAATGTCTGGATTATATGGCAAATAGATACTTAAATTTTAAGAAACTCCTGGTGTTCCAAAGCTTTGACATTTTACATTTCCACAGACAGTACACGAGGATTCCAGTTGGACCACATTCTTGCCAACCTTTGACATAGTTAGTTTTGTCAGTTTTAGCAGATGGAACGGGTGTGTGGTGGAACACATATTCAATGTTTGTAATTTTCATTTCCCCAATAAAGAATGATTCCGAGCATATTTTTATATGCTTACTGCCTGCAGTCCAATGCCTTCATGGGTGAAAAAACCTATGCAAATATTTCACCCAATTCAAAAAATCAGATTAATTTAATCTAATTTATATATTCTGGATATCCATATATCTGTGTATGAAAGCCTTATATAGTCAGGATATAAATCTTGTAACATCACAATATCTTTCTTCCAGTCTTTTGGTTACATGTCCTGAAAACTAAAGTTTATACCTTTGATGAAATCCAGTTCTTCAGTTTATTTTTTATGGATTACGATTTTTGTTACACCTAAAAATGTTTTACTTAAGCCAAGATCACAGAGGTTTTTCCAATATTGTCTTCTAGAATATTAAGAATGGTAGGTAATAATTTTAGTCTACAACAGTAATTAATTTTATACAAGGCAAGAGGTAAACTGAAGCTCTTTTTGACTGCATATGATTATGAAATTTTGGCACAATTAGCAACTAAAGGTATCCTTGTACCACTGAATGGAATTTGACCTTTTCAAAAATTGGAGGTCACTATAAATACATAAGCATAATTCCAGAGTCATTTATCTTTCACTAATTTCTCTGGTTTATGTGATATTAACATTATCTTTTTTTTAATAATTACTTTAAAATTACCTCTTCTTTTGTCAAGGATCATTTGTGTACTTCAAATTTTCATTTGAGCATTACAATCAATTAGTCATTTCTTTATCTCTCAGTTATTTGCTTTTTTAATTTACTTTTTCATAACTTCACAAATGTTTATTTACACAATATACTTTAGTTGTACATCCTCTGTAACACTGTTTGTTGTTACCACTCAGTAAATCCCTCCTCCTTTTCCTCCTCCTCCTCCTCCTCCTTCTTCATTTTTTCCTGAACCTTGATGTGTATTTTATTTACTCTTTAAGTTTAATTGGGATTATTTATCTGAACCTAGATAGTAGTTTTGTCTGCTAGAGCAAATTAAAATTGACAGTGGCTACACTACTGAGTTGTATGGCTCCTCCCTCTCCCCCAAACCAAAATCTCCTTATAGGTCCTCAGAGACATGTGGGGCTTTATGAGTCCCTCCCCAGGTAACCAATGTTTCTGTGAGTTAATGGGTTCATGGTGCTTGTTGTGTGTGGGAAAACAGCATCCCACAGCACTCTTTCAAATCTTTGGGCTCCTAACAGTTTTTTCCATCCCTTCTGCCATGATGTTCCATGAGCTATGAAGTGCATGATACAGATGTTCCATTTAGGGATGAGCACACAAAAGTCCCTTATTCTCAGCACTTTGACCTGTAACTGTGGGCTTTTCCATGGGTGCCCCAGTTCCCAAAATAAATGACTCTGAGACAGAATTGTTTATAAATAATTGACTAGGCCAAAAGATTTGACTTGTTACTGCAAGCTTGTAACTCAATTGTTCCATTCTAAGTCCTGCCACATGGTTAGTTACAGCTCCTCGGGTTCATGCTACCACCTTCCTCAGAGTTTCAGTGAATCTTCTCCCTTGCCTGACTCTATCCCAGAATCCTTTCTTCCTGCTGGAACTCCCACCTCCTATTTCCTGCCTACACCAATAGGCCAACAGCTTTTTATTGACAGGTGATGCTTCCACACAGTGCATAAGAGATTCTCTCGGCATTAATCTGTTTTGAGTCTTTGCATTAACACTTACCACAGCAAGTGGAAGCTTCTCTGACAAAGGCTGAGAGTAGCACTAATCTAGGGGTATAAACATAAGTATTTTGAAGACAGTTTGACATCATTTCCATACAGCAAAATAATAGTATCAAGCTTCTCCCTGGCAACTATGGCCTCCCAGTCATAATTTGACCAGGTTTAAATTACCTGGCATGTATTTCTTCAGTTAAGCTGGTTTCGGAATCCAATCAGAGAGCTGTCCGCTACTCCAACAGGGGTCATGCCACTATGGCATCAGAGGACATATCTTGCTGGATGTGTATTATTCTAGCTCACAGGGTTCCTCAGAACCTTAGCTTACAGCTGAGTAAGGTCATTGTCTTCTCCTGCTGCCTGCATAGAACCTTTTGACTTTAGGAATGTTGGCTATTACAAAAGATGTTTTCAACTTAGTTCTAGATTAATATTTTTCATGGCCTGCAATCAAAATGTGTGGTTCATCAGCAACAGCGATGCATCTACTTATGGTTCAACTTTAACTTATGGTTCAGTTTTAACTTAATTTATTTTTAGTTGCCATTTAAAGTCAGAAGATTCATTTTGTTTTCATACACATAAATAAATATATTTTGTTCTTATTTACACCACTGCTTTCCCCATCCTCCATCACTATTTTGTCCCTCCAAATAGTGCATTCTTCTGCTTTTGTGTCATTAAGTATGTCACTATTATGTGGACCCTTCCACTCTCCTTTTAGATATCATTCTTCCATCTTGCAGTACCTATTATAATTGTATATCCCATAGACAGAGAAAGAGAGACAGTCAGAGATAGAGAGATTCTGAGTATGATATTTTAGTGTAGCTTATTTCATATAGCATAATGACCTGCAGTTTTGTCCACTTTACTATAGATGTCATAACTTTATTTTCTTTATACTTGAAAGTTATGTTTTTTTTTATCTTAGTTGGGGTATTCATTGCTATGATAAAACACTGTGACTAAAAGCAATATGAAGAGGAAAGGGCTTATTTTCTCTCATTAGTATATGGCCCATCATTGAGGGACGTGAAGACAACTCAGGGAAGCAACCTAGAGTCAGGAGCTGATGCAGAGGTCATAGAGGAGTGCTGCTTAATTGCTTGCTCCTTGTGGCTTGCTCAGCCTGCTTTCTTATAGAAGACAGACCCTCCTCCATCAATCACTAATAAAGAAACTGCCCCATAGGCCATCTTTTTAAAACAATTTCTTTTTTTTTCTTTCTTTTTTTTTTTTTTTCTTATCCACTTTCCATCCTGTTCACTGCCCACATTCTGGTCACCCCCTTCCATTATCCTTCCCCCATCCTCTTCCCTTTCTCCTCTAATCAGGTGGTTCTCCCCTGGTATTACCCCCACACTGGCACTTCAAGTCTCTGTGAGGTTAGGTGCATCCTCTCCCACTGAGACCAGTCAAGGCAGCCCAGCTAGAAGAAGTTATTTCAGGTATAGGCAACAGCATTTGGGATAGCCCCTGTTCCAGTTGTTATGGACCCACATGAAAACCAAGCTACACATCTCCTACATACATGCAGAGAGGCCTAGGTCTAGTCCTGTATGTTTTTTGGTTGGTGGTTCATTCTCTGTGAGCCCAAAGCATCCAGGTTACTTGACTCTGTTGGTCTTCCCCACAGGCCACTCTTAGAGAGGAATTTTTCTCATTTTAGAATCCCTGTTCACAAATGACACTAGTTTGTGATGAGTTGATTTAAACTAACTAGTACACTGTATATATAACATATTTTCTTTGTCCTCTAGGCTAGAGCCGTATCTTGGCTATTGTGAATAGTACAGCAAAAATTTAAATTTCTTAAAAGTGGATGGGTGGATGGACAAGTTTCTTTTCTTTTTTTTTTTTTACTTTATTTATTTATTTATTTATTGGTTTTTCGAGACAGGGTTTCTCTGTGTAGCCCTGGCTGTCCTGGAACTCACTCTGTAGACCAGGCTGGCCTCGAACTCAGAAATCCGCCTGCCTCTGCCTCCCAAGTGCTGGGATTACAGGTGTGCGACACCACGTCCGGTTTGGTCTGCTGGATTAAAATCCTCTTCCTGTTATCCAAGTTATTTCTCTTAACTGTACAGTAAAATAACTGACAGAGAGCAACTTAAGAGGAAAAGGGTTCATTTCAGCCCATAGTTTTGGGGGTACAGTCTATTCTGGTTGGGAAGAAGTGGCAGCAGGAGCATGAAGTATCTGGTCACATTTTGTTCATAATCAGGTTGTAAAATATCATGAAAAGTGATATTCAGCTCATTCCCTTTCCTATTTTATTCAGTCTGAAACACCAGAAAAATGGGAGGATTTCACCCACACCCAGGGCCAATCTTCACATCTGAATTAAAATCTCTCTAAGCATCCCATCAGAGACATCTAGGTTATTCTGATTCCTGCCAAGCAGACAGTACCAACAATCTGTAGTATAAATTCATGTTTTATATAACTGAATAATGTGGCAATCTTATTTTTAGGGTTTTAAGGTTTGTTTACTTATTTTAATTTTATTTTATATGTAGAAGTATTTTTGTCTCTGTGTATGTATGCAGATCACATGTGCTTGGTGGCCACAGAAACCATAAGAAGGGGTCAGATACCCTGGAACTGTATTTAAAGGTGATTGCGGGCAACATGTATTTCTAGAACATGGGTTCTAGAAATCAAACTTGGGTCCTCTTCAAGGTAGTAAGTGTTCTGAACCATTGAGCCACCTCTTCAAACCTGGTTTTCAATTTTTGAGGAGCTTCCCTAATGATTCCCACAGCAGATATCCTCAAGAGCAGCTCCACACCCTCACTAAGGTGTCCATAGGTATGTAGATTTATGTCTAGGTCTTCAGTTCTATGCCATTGATGCACATGTCTGTTTTTATGCCAATAATATTCAATTTCACATGGAAAAATCAAGGATAACTCAAACAATCCTGTACAATAAAAGAATATCTGGAAGTATCACTATCTCTGATTTCGAGCTGTACTACAGAACTATAGTAATAAAAATGTATAGTAATGACATAAAAAGAGACAGGTGAATCAGTGGACTCAAATTGAAGACTGTGATGTAAAGCTACACATCTATAGATGCCTTCTTTATTGATAAAGAAGCCTGAAATAAACAATGAAAATAAAAAATAGCGTCTTCAACAAATAGTGCTGTACTAACTGGATCCTGGCATATAGAACAATGCAAATAGATCTGTATCTATCATTCAACACAAAACTCAAGGTCAAGTGGATTAAACAACTTAGAAGAATGCAAATATATCCATATCTGACACCCTACACAAAACTCAAGGTCAAGTGGATCAGAAACCTCAACATAAAACCAGATACACTGACCTTGATAAAAGAGAAAGTGGGGAAAAACCTTGAACACATTGGCACAGGAGATAACTTCCCAAAAAGAACAATAGCACAGACACTAAGATAGACAGTTAACAAATGAGGCATCATTGGAAATTGTAAGGCAAATGACAATGTCAATAGAACAAAATGGCAGCCTAAAGAATGGGAAAAGGTTTTCATCAACTCTACATCTAACCAAGGGCTAATATCCAAAATATATGAGCAACTGAAGAAACTAGACATTAACGAAGTAAATAATTCAATTTAAAAATGAGATAGAGATCTAAAAAGATAATTCCCAACATAGGAATCTCAAGTGGCTGAGAAACACTTAAAGAGATGTTCAACATCATTAACCATCAGGTAAATACAAATCAAAACTACTTTGATATTCCATCTTACACCTGTCAGAATGGCTAAGATCAGAACCACAATCCAACTCTGCATTGAACCACCAATAAGTGGGGGGGGGGGTGTCATCCCTAGGAGAGGTTAATTCTTCTTCTCCTAGCTGCCATTAGTTGTCTGCATTCCTTTGTCTAGGGGTGTAACCTTGCAAAAATTTCCCCCTTCCCTGTTAACATGTTCACTGATACCACCATGGTCCCAGTCTTATTTATACAGTCATTTTTAGCAGACTCTGCTTCACAGCAGACTTCCCAGTATTCTTCTTCTGACAATCTTTCTGGCCCCTCTTCATTAAGAAGTTCCCTGAATCATATATGCAGAAGCTGTAGTATAGGTGCATCCATTGAGGCTGGGCTTCCCACAGTCTGTTGATGTCTATATTGTGTTTAATTGTGGGTTTCTATGACACTCCAGTTACATAAAGAGAGCCTTTTTGGATAAGTGGTGATAGCTAATGCCTACCTCACTAATCCTCAGAAGCTGACTCCACTTCCAGCAGTTAAAATGATTTCCCTCCTATTGAGTGAGCCTTAAGCCCAATTAGAAAGATGTTGTATGCCACCAACACATGAGTGCCATGCATATCTTATGTCAGTAATTGTTATGGTTCATAGGTGTCACATCTGGATAAAACTGTTCAATTGCTTCCCTCCCTTGGCATTTTTCATAGTATTTTCTGGAACCATGGACACTAAACTACAAGAGAGAAGCTTTCAGGTCAGTGTCATCTGAGTCCTGGGTCCTATGGTTGCACTGTCTTCAGCAGTAGAGATTTGCTCTCAACCCCTGAAAGGCAACATAGACAATCTGTATTATTTTTTAGAGTCACTTGGACTGCCCTGAGCATCCAATAGAAAGGGGTTTTCTAACTACAGCCATATTTTAAAGGTAGAAAAGCTGTGATGGGTAAGGGAGAAGGCTCATCTGTGTAGAAGTACCTGGCTTCTAAGAACTGGCCAGTTCAAGTGGCCATTTCGAGGCTCAGTCCTGCATCCTTGCTTGCTCAAAGAGACCCTCCTCTCAGCTCACGCCAAACTTCCCCCCAAGGAAACAGAGTCCTGCAAAACACACACTTTGCAATTTTCCTGGTGAAATGAATGAAAGAAGCTTTGGGGGAATACAGTGCTTTCTTGTTAGCTCCTTGTTTACTTTTCCATAAACTCCCAAGATGGCTTACATGTTAGCTGTTAATCACACCATCTGTTCAAACAGTGCTTCAGTAAATGACTCGATTCATACTTTTCCTCTAAAAGAATCTTTCTAAGGACAATGTTTACGTCTCTGTTATCCTTCATTTGGCAATGTAGCGTGAGATGAGCTATTTTAACTTTGCTGTCATTGTAAACACGTATTGAATTTCCCATTTCTTCACTGCGCAGAAAACAGGACAACTTCACTGCATTCATTCCACTTGACTCTGGGCTTGGGTGGAGGTGAGGTCGGAGTGTAACCAAGCAGAGATTCTATTTTAAAAACGAATAATAATAATAATAAAAGATGAAGGCGAGGAGTTCCAGACAATATTTCTTCTGAAATCTTTAATTTTGTGATGAGTAGCTTCCAGCTGCATGAGACTGCTCAGGCCAGGCAAAGAGAACAGAGCGTCCTCAGTATTTGGAAAGGGGAAGCTATATTGAAGGGCCTGGCTACCCTAATCCATCTTGTTACTTTGGATACAATGTTGTGGCTGTAAAACCATATGTGGGAATGAAAGCCTAAGTTTCTCAGCAAGACACATCCGGGGCTTGGATCATTACATGCCTAGGCTGGAAGCAAAGTGGGTTTTGAGGATACAGGGAATAGAAGGGTACAGCTAAACCTACAGTGACAAGCTGCTCTGAAGATGTGTGAAGGGCCTGCCTTCATGGCTGAATCTAGGTAAGTTCAGCCCGTAAGCCAGGTATATCCAAATGCTGGTTCACACTGATGGCCATTGCCCCCTCCCCTGCTTGCCAAGTCTCCTAGCTCCATGAAAGGTGCTGCCTTCTATAGTCATGAGGTGCAGAGCCATATATGAGCTTGTGGGGATAACATGAAGGAGGGACTCATTCTCCATGACCTCTCTTCTACGTTTTGTTTTGTTTGTTTAAATTTTAGTTCATTGTTTGAGAGCTTCATACATGGATGTAAGGAATTCTAGTTCTAACCACTCTACCACCCTCTAATGCCTCTCAGTCTCCCTCCAAAGCTCATGTCCTCATTTTACAGAACCCAATCCATGAGGTTTGTGTATGCACAGATTGAGGTCCTTCTACTGGAGTGTACATAGGCAACCTACCAGGGGTCTCTTTCATTAAAAAAACTCGTTGTACCAACCCCAGCATCCTTCAATGGCCAAAGCTCCTCAGGTAGGGGTGGGGCTCAGTGAGCTCCTCCCCATCTGTACTGCAATTTTAACCATGCCAGAGCTTCTGTGAGTTCCTGAGGGCGACAGCCCTGACATGACCAGAAGACACTGTCTTGCAGCCATGCTCCACAACTTCTGTCTCTTAGGATCTTTCTACCCCTTCTTCCCTGATGGTTCCTGAGCCATGTGTGGAGGGGTGTGATATAGATGCTCATTTTAGGGCTGAACATTCCCAAATTACCCATTCTCTGGACTCTGACAAGCTGTGATTCTCTGTAGATCTTCTTGCAGTAGATGACAATTAACATAGAGACCCACAATACATCAGTGTGTCTCATTATAAGAGACTATGGAATGCCCATCCATAAATGGGCATGTATATCACACCCTCCCACCAAGATTCATGGAGCATCATGGAATGGGGGGCGGGGAACTGATCCCTATAAGAGCCAAAAGAAGTTGGTGGCTACAACAAAACAGTGTTTTCCAAATACAACAGGGAAGTTGCACTTATAAACTCAAGGCAGACAAAAATCTCAGAATGCAGATGGGGCATGAAGTCCTACCTCTAACCATGAAGCTATGGGCAATAGTTTCTGGGAGAGAGTTGGTTTCTATTAAGGAAATGACTCCTAGTAGGTCAGTCATACTTTAGTTGGAAGGCCACACATCTAAGAACACTTGGCCAACACAAATTGGACTCGAGGAGCTTTAAAATAAAGGACAAGAAGTTGGGTGGATTGATTAGGAGGTCCAGTGAATATGGGAGGAGTTGTGAGAGGGGTTTGTGAACATGATCAAAATAAATTGTACTAAACTCTCAAAGAATAAATATTAATATTTAAAACTGGAGCTCCTCTGATGGAGAGCTGCAGTGGTCTGTGTTTAGGAGACAATTTGATACCATGTCCATTTAGCAAATTAATAGCAGTAGATTCTTTCTTGGGCTTATGACCTCCCCTCTACATGAATATTTTATTTAATTTTTTTCTGTTTTTATTTTTTATTGGTATATATGTTTTGCCCACATGTATGCCTGTGCACTATAAGTATGCTTAGTGTCTGAAAAAAAAATCATAAGAGGGAAATGGATGTCCTGAAGCTGAACTTATACATAGTTGTGGAGCATCATGTGGGTGCTTGGAACTAAACCCAGGACTTCTTCAATAACAGTCAGTGCTTTTACCCTCTGTGCCATCTCTCCATCACTCCCATATGGTGTTGAGGGAAGGACAAGGTCTCACTATGACACTACATTGCTCAGGCTGACCTAAAACTTGGAATATCAGCCAGGGTGGTCTCTAGCTTAAAACCTTCATGCTTCTTCCCCATGAGCAGGATCTTGAGTATGCACCATCATGCCTGGCTTCTTCATACATCTCAAGATATGGACTCAACCTATGTGCCTACCCTAATTCTTACTGGTCCATCCTAATTCTTACAAGGTCAGTGTTTTCCCCCAAATATCTTATTCTTATCAACTCCGTGTGTAGGCCTTGCATGTATGTAACCATTGACTAGCAGTGGATCTCCAATGCTAGAAACCTAGGAAGAATGAACTTCATGTAAGTATGAGCCTTCTTCATCCTTTCTTTATCTCTAATCCTAGAGTCAGGGTTTCCTTTTATCAGTGTGTAGACACTGACTTCACAAATGCACTTCCTCCCTCTTCACCAACTCTTTCCATTCCTGAAAAATGTAAAGAAGTGCCTCACTTTTTTCTCATTTTATATCAGGGGAAACTTTGCTTTCTCTGTTACAAAATAACCTACAAGTGTCCCAAACACTCTAAAGGGGCCATAATCTTGCTGATAACAAAGTTCATTGTATAATAGCCTTACTGTGGTGATAACAATTGGAATTCATGAGCAGAAAATAGAAGGTACTTTGGCGATCACCTTAACCAAAAGCAGGCATTTCATAGCACAAGAAATGAACCCCAGCAAATCATGTGACCTGCCTCCTTTGTGAACTTTCCAGTGCTTCCAAATCGCCAAGTTGCACCTAAGTTCATGTACCTAGTATTGTTCACAATCAAAAGATCGCATAGCATTTGGTAGGCTCCTTTAGATTTTAGAAAGAGCAAAACCCACCTTCCAGTATCTTTGAAACCCATTTACCAAGTAATGAATATACACTACTTCCTTTTGAGTAGGGACACAGTATGAAAACTGTTTTATAATGATGATATATGTGTGTATATAGCCATATTAGAAAATAGCATTTTCTTTCTTCTTTTATTATCTTATTGTATAAATAAGTTATATTGACTTTTTATCCATTTTTAAGTATCATGGATTTTTTTTAAAGATCATAACAGTCAACTTGGGTGATACTAGAAGGAAAATAAACATCACTTGTATCTTTTTCTTCTCTTCTAGAGAAGGGTCTAGTGCGTTTTCTGTTATTCATGGGATAGTGGTACCTTTTAGGTCAAGTCATGTCTAACTTTAATTTTTTCAAAACATATTTTTAATGATGGTTCTTTAAAAAAATACTTTAACCTTTCTTGTAGACCATCACCCACTAGAGGTAGTGGAAAAGAAAGGAAATGGGGGAAGTGGATCTGCTTAGAAATTGTGCTTTGGAGCCAGTCCCATGTGCATTGTCAGGACACAGTTCACAGATGAGCAGTGGCAGCTAGATCCATTCATGAACATTTCACCGATACACCAGGAATCCGGTCCACTAGTGTTGGGATAGCAGCGTCAGTAGCATGAGCTAGCAGGAATAGCAAGGCCTCAGCACAAGTCAGCAGGAGGGACCAGGGCAAACAGGAATGCCAGGAGATGTTCACAGCTGTGCCTCTCTCAGGGAAGCAAAGATCATCGAAGACATGAGGCCAACAAGGGTTGCATAGCTAGCTCTACCAGTGAGCAAGCCCCCCCCACACACAGTCTGATGATTCCCATTTATATTTCTTCCAAACATCACATGTCCTTCATGGGCCTTGCCTCACCACTTGTCTTGTCTCAGCATGTGAGTCTGTCTTGACAGAACTCCATGTGAGTCTGTCTCAGCTAATATCACTCTGCTAATCGGCCTTGGAAGTCCTTGGAAGCGGCAAGAAACTGCAGCACACCACCAGAAGTGTTTTGGTGTGTTTCTCTCTGTGGAATCCCTACAATGGAGTTCAACTATGCAATGTAAGGGAGACCAATACATGTGTGTCACTAGCAAAAAAAAATCCTTCATCCTGTGTCCTTTCATGTGTTTGTTTTAGCAGAACATCTTTCTAATTATGTCTGCTTCAGCAAAATGTTCCTTCCCATGTTTGCCCTAGCAAAACACTATCTGACACGACTGACTTTGCAAAGAACCCAGAAGTTTCCATTTCAATCATGTGTGGTCTTGTTGTCTTTATTTGGACATTTGGAGCTCAGACTTTTGCTTTGTTTGAGATAAAATACCTGACAGAAAACACTTAAGGGGATAATCCTTGTTCTGTTTCATGGCATCAGATGTTTTGATGCATCACAGGCTGGCTGTGGTTCTGAGCCTGTGAGGCAGTACAGCATGACAGAACCTGGTGACTAGGAAGCACAGAGGATCACTAACAAGAAGGAACCTAAACATCTAAACAATGGAGACTTCAAAAGCATATCCCTAGTGACATACTTTCTCTAATTCCACCATGCTTCTTAATTTTAATACCCTCCCAATAATGTCATCATATTATAAATCCATTTATTAGGGTGCAGCCCTCATTATATGATTATATCTAGAGAGAACATCACAAACACCACCACATATTTACTTAGGGACTCCTAGGATGTCCCTATGTCCCATGAGGTTGTTAAGATTAACCACACATGAAATACAATTTAAGGGGCTATCTATGCTTTCTGGACTGACATGAGATGCCCTTATGGTTGTTAATTGTTTGTGTCAGCTCTACTGGATGAAGGACTACTCATCATTTGGGGACATGTCTGTGAGGGTGTTTCCAGGTTAAGTCTGCTGACATAGGCAGGTATTGTCAAATCATCTCAGGTTCTACAGGGTTCAAAAATACAAAGAAAGTGTAGTTTTTCTCTTGCTTTTGACCCAGGACATCCACGTCCCTCTGCCTGCAAACACTGAAACTCCTGGATCTTGGGCCTTTGTACTCTCAAACCTTGGACTAGGAGTTAGTTACACCATAGATTGTCCCAGACATCAAGCCTTTGAACTTGGACTGAAATTAAGCACCATCTTGTGTTTGCTAACTTGCAAACACCACATCATAGGATTTATCAGCACTCATAATCACATAAAGCCATTGCTTATGACATATCTATAAATATAAGTGTGTGTGTATAAATGTATAAATAAATCTCTACTTCAGTCTTCCCATATAAATCTGTGTGTTCTCTATTAGTTCTGCCTCCCTGAAGAGCCCTAGGAACAGTCAGAAAGAATAAAGGCCCTCCAGTTGCTCTGAGATGTGATGAGTCCTTTGTGTCTCCTGACTCTTACAAAACAGCAAACTCAAGCGTGTTAGATGGGTCAGAGTGCCTACAGATAACCAAAATGCTCGATGTGGTGGCTGGAAAACCCTAAGAACAATTACTGCACAAACTACAAGAGTTTGTAACTAAGGCATGCCCTTCTTCGTCAATGACAATTACAAAAGGAACTTCTCAAGTACTCTATTCAAGACTGAATATAAGAACATAAAACTACTGAGATGGGCATGGTGGCACTCCTCTGTAATCCCAGCACCATGGCACATACAAAAGAATTATTTCAAAGTCATCTCCAACTATATAGCAAGTGCAAGACCAGTCTGGGCTGCATGAAATCCTGTCTCAGGAAACAAAAGAAATACTAACTAACTAACCCATATTTCTCACCAAGAAATGGCTAATCCAGAAAGTCCTCCAATTAGATCCATGCAGCAGCATTCTATCACAAAATGAAAACTATACACGAAAACAGAACTGGATATGTACAGAAGATATTAATAAATTATATAAGATGACTCAAAGTTCCTCTATGCAAAACCTTCATCAGATATTATTCTTATAATTGCTTAAGTTTTTATTAGCATATATCATATTTATATAGAAATATGTTTTATGACATTCTCATACATGTATATAATGTATTTTGACAAAACACACACACATTACCCTCTCTTGTGCCTCTATAGGAAGTGTCCCCCTTTAAATACTTTATAAAAGAGTCAGGCAGCAGAAAAGACTCATCACAGAGGGACACTCTAACGAGGGACACTCCCTTTGGCTTTAGACTATTGAAACAATAGATGCTCAAAATTAATTTTTTTTCAGGAGTCTCATGCTGGGCAGAGGGAAAGGCTAAAGCACTGATGTCAAACAGGGAAGGAACTTCCCTTCCAGAAAGACAAGACAAATAGTTTCAATAACTTAAATGAACACAATCATATTTTTCTAGTTTTTGTTTCTTCTTTATTTTATATTTTATGTGTAGGAGTGTTTTACATATAAGTATGTCTATGTTCCACATGTGCACAGTACCCACAGAGGCCAGAAGAGGGTATCAGGTTCCCTGGGACAGTTGTGAACTGCCATGCATATGCTGGGAACTGAACACAAGTCTTCTGGAAGAGCAACAAGTGTTCTTAACCACTGAACCATGACTTACACCTTGTTTCATCCTTTCTATAACGTTGGGGCACTGCCACAGAAAAGGCAGGGTGAACATAGGAGACTTTCTATCCCAAGTTTGATCACACTGTACATGAAATCCACTTTCCTTTACCAATTTGTCTCTTTCTTTCTTTTAGGAAATAGTAGATATTAAGGAAAAAGTAGGGTTTAAGTACTTTTAGGAAATAGTAGGGTTTAAGTACTCTCAGCCACAATAGAACTTATCCTACTGTTTCCCCCTGGTCCTCAAGAAGAGTCTCTTTCTTTCTTTCTTTCTTTCTTTCTTTCTTTCTTTCTTTCTTTCTTTCTTTCTTTCTTTCTTTCTTTCTCTCTCTCTCTCTCTCTCTCNTCTCTCTCTCTCTCTCTCTCTCTCTCTCTCTCTCTTTTCTTTATTTTTTTGAGACAGGGTTTCTCTGTGTAGCCCTGGCTGTCTTGGAACTCACTGTAGACCAGTCTCTGCTTCCTGAGTGCTGGGATTAAAGGTGTATGCCACCACTCCCGGCTTCAAGAAGAGTTTCTTATATGGCCAGTTAGCAAAGTAAGCAGAGAACAGAACTGGTTTACACTTAGATATTACAATATGCTAGTTTAGGCAGATGTGGAAGGGTGATGTGTAAGATCCTTACTTAGAATTATTCCAGAGAGGCATTAACCATCTCCTATGTGGCCAGCATTCCAAGTATCTATTTGATGGAGAAAGCTGTAAAATATCTGCTACCTTTAAGATCCATCAGTTCCTGGACATTAGCTAGTAATTTGTTGAACTGGCTAGGAAATCAAATCTGCCAGTCATTGAGAAAGTCATGGTTAGTATGGATAAGAACTGTAGATGTACCTCAAATATAAACACAGATTCTATTTTATTGGCCATGTTAGTGGCTTAAACTAATAGTGCCCGAGGAAACAGTTCACTTCAAATGTTTCTGCACTGCTTATTTCCTTTCTTGCTGTGTTTGAAATCCTGAGACCATTTTCATGTGGTGACATTGAAATAGCCTCTGGAGAGAGGTCATCCGGAAGAGAGATGAAGTGATTCCCTACCAGGCTCGCCTGATGGTAATTAGAGTTCAAACATAGAAGAATCACTCAGACAGTCAAGAACTTTTGGAGAAAAAATATGTATTGTATTAAGACAAAACAGGAAACTATTTTGTACAACTCTATGCACAGAAGCAGTGAAATTTTAAAATTATTTTTAGGCCAATTAAATTTGCCCTATGCACCTAGAGACAGAAATTCGAGTAGATCAACTGCAAAGGACACTTTGAAAATTCAGATAAAGATATCCCTCCAAGAAATGGCACCAAGCTGAGTGTGGTGGAGCTTGCCTGTAAACTGGGCTATATGGATGGCTGAGGCAGGAGGATTTTTTTTTTAATTTTTAAATACTGATTGTTTTCTTTTTTAATTAGACGTTTTCTTCATTTACATTTCAAATGTTATCCCCTTTCTTAGTTTCCTCTCCAAAAATCCCCTAGACCCTCCCCTCTGCCCCTGCTCCCCAACCCACCCACTCCCACTTCCTGGCCCTGGCATTCCCCTATACTGGGGCCGAGAATCTTCACAAGACCAAGGGCCTCTGCAGGAGGATTTCTTATATCCTGGAATTTGATACCACTCTAGGCAGCCTGATAAGGCCAGACTTGTAAAACAAAAGCAAATGACACCCAACTAATAATATTGCAACCGCACTTGGGAGGCAGAGGCAGGCGGATTTCTGAGTTTGAGGCCAGCCTGGTCTACAGAGTGAGTTCCAGGACAGTTAAGGCTATACAGAGAAACCCTGTCTTGAAAAGCCAAAATAATAATGATAATTTTAAAAAAAGAAAAAAGAAAAGGAAAAAGAAAAAAAAAAGAATATTGCAACACCTCAACAATACTGTTTCAATACAACTTAAACAACTGCATAGATAGCATGAGAAAGACAAGAAGCTTGCAAATTTGCACTTTAAATGAATCCAAAGATTGTTTTGGAGGAATCACAGAGCTCACGCATTTCATTTAGTTCTGAGGTCTTTCGCTTTCATCTTGTTTAATTTGAAACACTTCCTTGGTCTTCATTTTTCATGGCCCTCTTTTACTGATAGGATGGCCTCTCTCCAATGGAGTTCATATATTCTTACCTCATGATTTCATCTATCTTTTCCCCCCTTTGGACATTTTTGTCTCTCTCATTGCATAATACTAGGAAATACATGGCTCGATTTTGCCCCAGTAATAGCAATGCCAATACTGAACATTTGATTAAGGTAGCATGGGCTCAGCTAGCCACCATTATTCTCCCTGATAAAATTTTTCCTTTGTGTGCTATGTATTAATATTTTATCAAGAGGCATGTTGGGACTACATACATATTTTATATTTAATTTCTTAGAGAAATCTCCACCAAATAATCCAAGCATAATAATTTCACTTTACTAAGCATGATGAATGAACTTGCAAGGCCCTTTCTGAACCTAAGTTCAAGCCTACAGGAAAAAAAAACAAACTACATTCAAGGAATCAGCATTTTCCAGAGCCAGCAGGGCTGATGGACATGTGACCTCACAGACTATGACAGCAGGCACAGGAACCACACAAGCTCAAGCCAGACAAAAATCCCAGCATGAAGGAGGAGGGGTGGACACTAAGTCCCACCACTAGCCAAGTATCTATTCGTGATTGATAGCTGCAGGGAGAGGGAAGTCAGTTTTTTTCAATGGAGTGACACTGTGTATATCACCCACTTCAGGGAAGGAGAAATGAACCAACATAAACTAGATTTCTTTCTTTCTTTTTTTAATCTTTTTTTTACAGTCAAGACTTTATCCTCCCTCCAGGTCCACTAAACAACTATACCATATCCCTTACCTCCTGCCATATCTCCACAAGGATGTCCCTAAGCCCCACCCCCACCCCACCAGGCCTCCCCGCTCCCTGGGGCCTCAAGTCTCTTGAGGGTTAGGTGCATCTTCTCTGACTGAACACAGACCCAGCAGTTCTCTGCTGTATGTGTGTTGGGGGGGGTCTCATATCAGCTGGTGTATGCTGTCTGTTTGGTGGTACAGTATCTGAGAGATCTCGGGGGTCCAAGTTAATTAAGACTGCTGGTCCTCCTACAGGATCGCCTTCCTCCTCAGCTTCTTCCAGCTTTTCCCTAATTCAACAATAGGGGTCAGCAGCTTCTGTCCATTGGTTGGGTTCAAATATCTGCATCTGACTCTTTCAGCAGCTTGTTGGGTCTTTCGGGGGGCAGTCATGCTAGGTCCCTTTTTGTGAGTGCTCCATAGCCTCAGTAATAGTGTCAGGCCTTGGGACCTCCCCTTGAGCTGGATCCCACTTTGCCTCCTTTTCCTCAGGCTCCTCTCCATTTCCATCCCTGTAATTCTTTCAGACAGGAACAATTATGGGTCAGAGATGTGACTGTGGGATGGCAACCCCATCCCTCACCTGATGCTCTGTCTTTCTACTAAAGATGGGCTTTACAAGTTCCCTTTCCTCACTGTAGGGCATTACATCCTCCCTTTGAGTCCTGAGAGTCTCTCACCTCCCAGGTCTCTGGTACATTCTGGAGGGTTCCACAAACTCCTACTTCCCAAGGTTGCCTGTTTCCATTCTTTCTATTGACCCTCAACACTTCAGTCCTGTTCCCCAGCACCACCACCCAATACCTGATCATGTTCCCCTCTTCCTCTCCCTGTCCCCTTTCCCATCTAGGTCCCTCCCTCCCTCCCCTCTTATGATTGCTTTCTTCTCCCTCCCAAGTGGGATTGAGGTGTTCTTACTTGGGCCCCTCAGATTGTTAACATTTTTGAGTTCTGTGGATTTTATCCTGGGTATTCTGTATTTTTTGGCTAATATGCACTTATTAGTGAGTTCATACCATGCATGTCCTTTTGAGTCTGAGTTATCTCACTCAGGATGATATTTTCTAGTTCAATTCATTTTCCTACAAAACTCAGGATGTCCATGTTCTTAATAGTTGAGTAGTATTCCATTGAGTAAATGAACCACATTTTCTGTATCCATTCTTCTGTCGTGGGACATCTGAGTTGTTTCCAACTTCTGGCTATCACGAATAAGGCCACTATGAACACAGTGGAACATGTGCCCCTGTGGCATGGTGGGGCATCTTTTGGGTATATTCCCAAGTGTGGTATAGCTGGGTCTTCAGGTAGATCTATTTCCAATTTTCTGAGGAACCTCCAGACTGATTTGCAGAGTGATTCCTGGTAGATTCCCTTTTTAAAATTTGTTTGTTTCTTTGTTGTTCTGCTTTGTTGTTCTTGGTGTGTGTGTGTGTGTGTGTGTGTGTGTGTGTGTGTGTGTGTGTGTGTGGTGTGTGTGTGTGTGTATGGGAATGTATGTACAAACATGCAAGTACCTCTTTTTGTTTTGGGTTCTGTTTTTCTTTTTTTAAAAGAGACAAAAAAACAGGTAGTTGAGTGGATAGAGAAGTGAGGGGAATCTGGGGAGAGTTAGAGAAAGGGAAATATGATTAAAATATATTGCATTAAATTCCAAAATAATAATAACAGTGTTTTTAAAACAAAGACAAAAACTGAAAGTGTAGTACAAAGGTTTTCTTTCACCCTTTCCAAAGACTACTGAAGGGTTGTTTTATTATATTTGTGTTACTATTCATTTGTATGTACTTATATATCAATATGCATGTGCCTATTTTGTTATACCTTTCTGACTCACTGACAGTAAGTTGCAGACACAATACTTTAGTTTCTATTTTGAAAAGTTAACTTAATTCTCTCTCATAACCAAAACATAATTTTAAAATCCAGCAAAAGAACATTAACACAACAGAGCTTATATACAGAACTTATTCAAATAGTAAAATTATCTCAACACTGTCTATTATTGAAAATTTGAGAATCTGGGCTGTATTTGTCATACCGTTTTCATTTGGTTTCCTTTCATTCAGAACAGCTTATTAACTTCTCCTTCATCCATGATTTCCTTTAGTGGGTTGGTTGGTTGGTTGGTTTGCATGGGTTGATCTTGAATTTATTATGTAGACTAGGCTAGCTCATGAGTACTGGGATTAAGATGGCTCTTTTATGATGTTGATAATCCTGAGTGCATAGCAGCTATTTTTCCGAATGTTCCAAAGTTTGAGTTTTTCTGACATTTCTTCATGATGTTCAGCTATTGTTTCTATTTTAGGAATATCACCAAAATGAGTAGTTCCCAGGGCATTGTATCAAGAGGCAAAAC
This sequence comes from Mus pahari, assembly GCF_900095145.1. Classification (NCBI taxonomy): domain Eukaryota; kingdom Metazoa; phylum Chordata; class Mammalia; order Rodentia; family Muridae; genus Mus; species Mus pahari. The sequence goes on along the minus strand of NC_034613.1, from coordinate 41,262,178 downwards.
GTGACAATATTTGCTATTAATTTTGTGATTATTTTTGTTATGACTGGGCTACTTGTTGTCTCTACTATAAAGTAAATGTTTTCTGTTTTGTATAGAGAGGGTATCCTATGGTAGATAACTCTGAAAGTGTATATTTAATTGCCTAATTTTGAAAGTTATTCTTAGTGTTAGCATCCCAGGTTCATTTTCATTTTTGCTTAATTTAGTTATTGCTGTGATGCTTATCAAATAGTCACTGTCGACTCCATTACTCCTTCTACAGCCTCTGTTCGTAAGCCATGAAAGACAGGGTTTCTCTTGTATAATAATTTATTTCAGCATAATGGACTCTTGCTTTTGAATGTGCTGTGGTCTGTTATTACCATAATTTATACTAATACTCCAAGTGTACCTGATTTGGACAACTGTACATACTCCAAACTGCACCCTCTGTCCTTTACCTTGGTTCTTGCCCAGTTCATATTTTCCACAGAACATGATGTTCAAAGTTCATCATGCACTTTCTCAGCCATTTCTCTGAAGAATTAATCCTTTTTCGTGGAAAATGGCCTTTTCAAGCTAAGAGCTGAATGTTGAATGTATTCACCATGACAGCACTGAAAATGCTTCCAGTTGCTCTGAGGGATAAGCAAATGGTACTAGGAAATACGTGTTTGCACAGCAGTGCATACATTGTAATGTATACACACACACACACACACACACACATACACACACACACACACACACACATGCGCACACGCACACGCACGCACACGCACACACACACACACACTCACACCTCAATCTCCTTCCACATCTATATGTCTATCATTCAGTCTGTCTATCTGTGATCATGCTTATTACTAGTTCTTAGTAATACTTCTAATTTAGTGTGCCAAACACAGTTCCGTACAGTAACTTACCCTTTCTACATTTGATTACCCTTTCAAGATTTAGAAGAGGAGATCATGGTGCTTTTAAGTGCTACAATAAGAGAACAAGTAAAGAGTAGATTTTTAATTAATGCCTCCAAAAGTGATCATCTCTTTGACTTTCTCCATTTTAGACTGCCCACCTCTATAACTCATTCATAACCCATTTGTGTTATTCTCTTTGTGTGTTCTTAAATATCAACATGCATGGATATATTTGTGTGATGCTTTTCCATCTCTCATTTATGTTGCTGGGAAATGGTAGCCCATGTCTGTCACTCCAGAACTCGAAATGCAGAGGTAAGAGTATTGCTTGGAGTTCAAGTGGGCTATAGAGTGAGTCTCTATCTTGAAAACAGAAAATCAGACTGGCAAGATGGCTCAGTGGTTAAGAGCACTGGCTGCTCTTCCGAAGGTCCTGAGTTCAAATCCCAGCAACCACATGGTGGCTCACAACCATCTGTAATGAGATCTGTTGCCTTCTTCTGGTGTGTCTGAAGACAGCTACAGTGTGCTTATGTATAAATAAATTTATAAATAAATTTTTGGGCAGGAACTGAGAGAGTGGGGCCGACCAGAACGAGCAGTGCCAACTGGAGTAAGCAGGGGTCCTAAATTCAATACCCAACAACTACATGATGGGCCACAACCATCTGTACAGCTACAGTGTATACACACACACACGCATACACACACACACACACACACACACACACACACACACACACACACACACACANACATACTATTTATTTAAAAAAAGAAAAACACAAAATCACTTTGTGTTGTTTCCAGCCGTTGGCCAGTGGTACCATAACAAAAGCAAACACACACAGGAGTGTTCTTTTGTTACTTGACTGTCATAGCTTTTTCTTCAGGGGCAAGAATTTCATCAACAAAAGAGCTTACTTTCTTTTTCCATCATCCAATGGACTTGAACTCATTTAGAGCATCTGTAGATCAAGGGTGCCCTCTTCTGTTTATTTAGTAGCATAATTCTACTTAACCGAAATTTTATTTGGGGACAGTGGTCATAATACAGTTTATATATCTTTTCTGCTTTATTTTGCTTTGCTTTGTGCTTTTAATCCCAGAATTTTTCTCTTTTACCATATATCTTCTTGACCACCCAGTCTTTAAGAGAAAAATGTTTATTTTTTTTTTCTTTACCGGAAGTCACGGCCTTTGAAGTGTTACCCCAAATCAGGGGGTTCATTTCAGTTTCTTCCTTATAGTAAGTGTTTGCTATTCTAGGATATTTCAGTATTTTTATACTTTATATGATGTAGTATTTCTGTTTTGTTCATAATTTCTCAAGCATTTATTTTATAATTATATACTCAGAATATATTGTGATCTTATTCACCATTACGTTCTCTTATTTCTCTCCCACTTCTGTGGGATCCCTTTTTACTAAAAATTATGCCTCTAGCCTTCGTGTTGTGTATGTGTGTGTGCAGTACTGCACCAGTCCTGTGCAAGTCTTCTTAGTCTGGCCAACAATTGCGTCTGACTGAAAATATTTCAAATTCATTTTAAGTCATCTGCTAAGCCTCCTCTTTCCATTGTTTTCTCAGACTGCCCTTGCTCTCTGTGAAGAGGTTAGAGTCCTAGAGATAGCTCATTAGGATTTTACCAATTTTTCTACTTCCAGGTAAGTTAAGTAATATGATGTTTGGACATTGGCTGATGTTCCAAATCAGCTATGGCTGCTGATTTTTATCATTTTGGTTCCTGGTAGCAGAAGTTGCACCAACTGGGACTTTCCTACCGTATATGCACTCAAGATGAGCTGCTCTAGCTGCTGGGATTTTAAGCTCAAATTTCTTTCTTCTGCTTGCTACTCCAGTCTCTCTTCCAACCAGTCTCTTAGTGTTCTATAGTGAAAAAATATTCTTGTCTCAAAGTACATATTTGCCTGTCTGCTTGTTTGTTTTGTTTTCCTATTGCTGGATGCTGAAGATGTCTCACTAATGGATTTTCATTGTGTTCAAAGAATACTATTGTATAACAAGGATACTCATACTACTTGAGAGCTATCTGAAGTCCCCAGATATGGACTATCTTACTTGCTGTCTGGGCACTTGAGAAGAATAATTGTTCTTGCTATGTTAGACAGGGTGTTCTATAAATGTCTGTTACTTCAAGTGCATTGTGCTGTAGAAGTCTTAAAAGTCTTTAGTAATTTGAAGTCTTCTTGAGAAAGCATGGTACTGAGAGTGCTAACAATAATTATAGATTTTTTTTCTCTTTGTGAGCTTTTAAAAAACTTTTTAGAAAATGAAGTTTGAAAATATACTGAAAAACGTTTTGGATTCTATGCTCTTAACAGATTAATTATTTAAATACCACAAACTAATTTTGAAGCCAAGATAAATCTAATTTGAGATTAACAAAACTTCTCAATTTTTCTTTTGATTGGTGTTTAAATGGTATGTCATTTTTAATCCTTTTATTCTTAAACAGTTTTTGCTTTTAACACTTGAAATTGAATTTGCTCCAACCTGACAATCCTATATTTTATATAGTATATCTATGCCTTTAATTTTGAATAATACATTTTATTCTTTAAAAGTGTATACAGTTGTGCCTGGTTTTATATGATAGTGCCCAGAACATACATTTGAAATCTCAGATTTCAATGTGCATAAAACTGGATCCCTATCTCTCACCTTGCACAAAAATCAACTCTAAGTAAATTCTTAGTGTAAGAACCAATGCTCTCAAACTGCTAAAGAATAAAGTATGGGGTGTGCTTCCACTCACAGGCATGGGTCGGGGCTTTCTGGACAGGATTTTCACAGGATTAAGACCAACAGCTGACAAACAGACCTCATCATGAAAATATTCCTATATAGGGAAGGGAACTGTCAATGGAGTGAAGGGGCAGCCCACAAGAATGAGAGAAAATCTTTGCTAACTAACCTATCTGAACAGAAAGTTCTCAAAAAGTGTTCAGCATCCTTAACTATGAGGAAATCTGAGAATTAAAGCTTTAAAATTCTATGTAAGGGTTATACAGATGGCTCAGTGGTTAAGAGCACTGGCTGATCTTTCAGAGGGCCTGGGTTCCATTCCCAGCAAACAGGAGGTGACTCCCAATCACCTTTAAGTCTAGCTCCAGAGGATTAGGCCCTCACCACAGGAACGAATGTAGCACACAAATATACAGGCAGAAACACTTATATCCATTAAAATCATACAATTTAATTATTTTATTTATTTACAATATGTTGGCACCCTCCTGGTCCCCCCTCAGAGTTCCCCCCTCAGAGAGGGTGGTCCTGACATGCACCTCCTCTGGAGCATCAAGTGTCTACAGGACTAGGCACATTGTCTCCCACTGGGATCAAACAAGGCAGTCAGTCCTCTGCTAGTTATGTGCTGTGTATGTTCTTTGGTTGGTGGCTTTGTCTCTGGGAGCTCCTAGGGGTCTAGGTTAGTTGACATTGTTGGTTTTCCTATGGAGTTGCCAACCTCTTCAGCTCTTTCAATCCTTCCTCTAACTCTTCCATAGAGGTCCCCAATCTCAAACCAATGCTTGACTGTATCTGCATCTGTTTCAGTCAGCTACTGGTAGAGCCTCTCAGAGTACAGCTATGCTAGGCTCCTGTCATAGCATCACATCAGTAATAATGTCGGGGAAGGCTGCCTGTCCATGAGATGGATCCCAAGCTGGGCCTGGTCACTGGTCAGCAATTCCCTCAGTTGCTGCTCCAGTTTTTTCCCTGCATTTCTTTTAGACAAGAACAATTCTGGGTCAAAATTTTTGAAGATGGGTTAGTGTCCCTATTCCTCCACTGGGGGCCCTGTCTAACTAACTAGTGGAGGGAGATGTTCAGGTTCTATCTCCCCACTGTTGGGCATTTTGGCTAAGGTCACCCAGTGAGTCCTGAGTACCTCTCCCATCCCAGGTCTCTGGGACTTTCTACAGGTTCACCCCTACAGGTGGGAGCTGCATGTTGCCATTCATTCTCTTGGTCCTCTGAGCTTCTTTCCTGCCTCTTCCATATATGATCCTGCCCCAAGTTGCAGACCAGAAGGATGATGGGAACATAATCATAAATTTTTAGAACAATGCTATCTCCTTCCAGTCAAGAATGCCATCATTAAGAATGCTAAAAAGGCTGTCATGGTAGGGGGGATGGGTCTTTTACACTGTGGGTGTGAGTGTAAATTAACACAGTCATACTACAAATCTGTCTGGAGAGTGCTCCAAAAACTAGAAATAGATCTACCATAGGACCCATATTTGATTCTACCATCTCTCTGGTTAGGTCTAATCCCACTGACTTTCCTTTTAGTTTCTATGCATCCGATCGCCTTTTCTTTTTCTACTTTCTTATGCTGCTTTCTCTTGGGTTGCAGAATCTATTAATGATTGTGTTGTAACTTTTTGAGGACTAATTAATTCTTAGCTATTTTATGCTGTTTTGTTACTTTAACAATTGCTTTAAGGATTATATATAACTTAATTATAACCGAAGATACTTTCGAAATTGCACGTCTAAGCATGGTGGTGCACACCTTTAATCCCAGCACTCAGAAGGCAGAGGCATAAGGACGTTTGTAAATTCAAGACCAGCCTGGTCTTCACAGGTAATTCTATCACAGCCAGTAGTACATAGACAGACCCTGTCTTTTAAAAAGGAAAAAATGAACACGTGAAATATCTGGAGTTAAGAGCATTCCACACTTGTACATCTTGTCCCAGCTTTTGTAATACTACTGCCAGACATATTATTGCTTTTCTCAGTTCCTGCCCCCCCTTCCCCAGATCCACTTCCCCTACATTCCTCTTCAGATAATAGCAGTCCTCCAAATAATAGCCAAGCAGGGCAAAACAAGATACAATAAGACAAGACAAAAGCCCTCATACAGGGGCTGGACAGGACAGCCCAATAGAGTCTCAACAGCATCCAAAAGAAGTCAGAGATATGCCCACTCCCACTGTTAGGAATCCCACAAGCTATCAAGCTAAACAGCCATAATGTATATGCAGAGGACCTGGTGTAGACCCATGCAGTCTCAGTGCTGGCCGCTTTAGTCTCTGTGAGCGCATATGAGCCCAGCTTAGTTGATTAGGGGGACCATGTTCTCCTGGTGTCTTCCATTCCTCTGACTCTTACTATCTTTCCTCCTCTTCCATAGGGTTCTCCAGTGTCTAAGGTGAGAGACCCAATAGAGACCTCTGATTTAGAGACTCTCCTCATAGTCTGGCTGTGGGCCTCTGTGCCTGCTCCCATCTGCCACCACAGGAAACCTCTGCAATGTTGTCTGTACAAGGCTCTGATCTATGAGTATAGAAACGTGTTACTGGAAATCATTTCATTCATTTTATTTAGACCAGTTTTGTTTGGTTCTACCCTCTGACTCCGGGCTATTCAGTTTCAAGCTCCTGGCCATCCAGGCACAGTAGGGCATGGTCTCCCTCTTGTGGCAAACATTGGTTGGTTACTCCCACAAGTTTTGTGCCAACCTTAGAGGCTGCATATCTTGCAGGCAGGACAGATTGTAGGCGGAGGGTTTCTGACTGGATTGGTGTTCAGGTTTCTCTTTGCATAGCCTGCAGAGTACCTTCCCATGCCAAAGAGAGTAGAACATCAAGGTGAAGGAATTATGCAGGCACCAGCTCAACCTCTCTGTGTTCAGTGACCTGGGTGGATGTTGTCCTCAGCAATGGGGTTCCACCTGTCAGGTTTCAGAGATGGACCTTCTGTTCTAGCATCAACCTGTGTTGTGTAGGGACAATCTCCATGAGGCCCCTTTGGCCAGTAACTCAGGGGACTGTCACCCAGTTCTACCACTGGAAGCCTTGCCTGACTACAAGGGATGGCCAATTCAGACTCCATGTCCTCCATTACTAGGAGTCCTCATTGGATCACACTTAGGGGCTCCAGGAAGTTTCCACTGCACTAGATTTTCTCACTATGCTCCCCCATCCCAGCTGCACACATCCCCACACATCCCCAGTCCACCTATAGAATTTATTCTATTTCTCCTTCTCAGGGAGGTCAATGCCCCCCCAGGCCTCCTCTTTACTTAACCTCTCTGCATCTGTGAATTGTGCCTTGATTATCACTCACTAAACAGCTAATATCCACGTTTACATGAATACATAGTTCCATATTTGTATTTCCGTGTCTGGGTTACCTCACTCAGGATGATATTTCTAGTTGCATCCATTTGCCTGCCAATTTCATGTAGTTTATTTTTAACAGCTGAGTAATACTCCATCGTGTAAATGTAAATTGTTAATCCATTCTTCAGTTGAGGGGCATCTGGATTGCTTCCAGTTTCTGGCTATTACGAATAAAGCTGCAATGAACATGGTTGAACAAATGTCTTGGTGGTAGGATGGAGCACCCTTTGGGTATACGACCAAGAGTGGCATACATGGGTCTTGCGGTTGACTGATTCTCAACATTCTGAGGAACTGTCATAATGATTTCCATTGTGGTTGTACAAGTTTGCTTTCCCACCAGTGTTCCCCTTGCACCACATCCTCACTAGTATGGGCTGTCACTTGTGTCACTGATATTAACCATTCTGATTGGTGTAAGATGGAACTTCAAAGTAGTTTTGATTTGCATCTTCCTGATTGCTAAGGATATTTTACATTTATTTTTATTTTATTTTATTTTATTTTATTTTATTTTATTTTTTCCATAATGTTTTATTATTATTTTCTTTATTTACATTTCAAATCCTATCCCGAAAGTTCCCTATACCCC
>NC_034613.1:41244347-41252775 GCF_900095145.1 Mus pahari | reverse complement strand
GATCCACTTAGACTTGAGCTTTGTACAAGGAGATAAGAATGGATCAATTCTCATTCTTCTACATGATAGCCGCCAGTTGTGCCAGCACCATTTGCTGAAAATGCTGTCTTTTTTCCACTGGATGGTTTTAGCTCCCTTGTCAAAAATCAAGTGACCATGGGTGTGTGGATTCATTTCTGGATCTTCAACTCTATTCCATTGATCTACATGTCTGTCGCTGTATATTTTATTTTTACTTTTTCTGTACAGACATTACATACGAACTGCAGTTTCCCCTATCTCCACTCCTCCTAGTTCTTTCTCCTCTTCTTCTTTCCCTAGATCCATTCCTTCTCTGTTTGTTGAATATTTCATTAAGTGTCTCTCAGCCATTTCCAATTCTACTATTGAGCATACTCTGATTAGATCTGTATACCATTTTAAATTGGATTATTTGGTGTTTTGATATCTAATTTCATGAGGCATATATATATATATATATATATTCTATCAGAGGTGGAGTTGGTAAAAATCTTTTGCCATTTTTGTCCTATTGATATGCCCTTTTCCTTACAGAAGCTTTTCAGTTTCATGAGATCCCACTTATTGATTGTTATTCTTAGTGCCTGCGTTATCGGTGTTCTGTTCAGAAAGTTGTCTCCTATTGCAATGTTTTCAAGGCTATCTCCCGTCTTCCTTTCTATTAGGTTCAGTGTATCCTGCTTTATAGAGAGGTCTTTGATCCACTTGGACCTGAGTTTAGTGCAGGGTGATAGATTTGGATCAATTTGCATTCTTCTACATTCTGTCATCCAGTTAGACCAGCACCGTTTGCTGAAGGTGTTTTCTTTTCTTCTATTGTGCATTGATGGCTTCTTTATCAAAACTCAGGTGTCCATAGGTGTGTAGATTCATATCGGGGTCTTCAATTAAATTCCATTGAGCAACTTGTTTTTATGCTAATACTATGAAATTTTTATCACTATAGCTATGTAGTACAACTTGAAATCAGGGATAGTGATACTTCCAGATTTTTTTTTCAGATTTCTTTCAGCTATCCTGGTTTTTCATTGTTGTTGTTGTTGTTGTTTTCCATATAAAGTTTTAGAATTGCTCTCTCAAGATCAACAAAGAAAGAGAATTACAGATCGCCTTCCCTTATGAACATTGATGCAAAATCTCAATAAAATACATGCAAACCACATACAAGAACACATCAAAAAGATCATCCACTATGATCAACTGGGGTTCACATTGTTATCAGGGGTGCAAGGGTGGTTAAACATACAAAAATCAGTCAACATAATCCTCCATATGAATAAGCTGAAAGAAGAATTCACATGATCATCTCATTAGATGCCAAGAAAAGCCTTTGACAAAATCTAATACCATTTCATGTTAAAAGTCTTAGTGATTCCCTGACCCTCTGTACATCTCTCCTGTCCCCTCCAGTACCTGATACTGACCCCCTCAGTTCCTCCACCTCCTCTCTCCCTCCCTGATGGGGCCATACAGCCATCTCAAAGTTTTTAACCGGGAAATGTTCCTGTCTGAAGAAAAGACAGAGACTGAAGGAAGGGCCATCTGGGGACTGCCCCACTTGGGGATCCATCCTGTCTGCAAACACCAAACCCCAACACTATTGCCATTGCCAAGAGGCACTTGCTGACAGGAACCAGGTGTGGTTGTTCCCTGGGAGGTCAGGCCAGCAACTGACCAATGCAGATGTGGATGCTTCCAGTTAATCATCAGACTGAGCTCAAGGACCCTGGAGGGGGAGCTGGAGGAAAGGACTGGAGGAACTGAGGGGGATTGCAACCTCATAGGAAGAACAACATCATCTGCCCATAGCACCCAGTTCTTCCAAGGACAAGACCACCAACCAAGGAGTGTACAGAGAGGGATCCATGGCTCCACATACATATGTAGCAGAGGATGGCCTTGTCTGACATCAATGGGAGGGGGCCCTTGGTCCTGTGGAGGTTTGATACCCCAGTGTAGGGGAATGCTGGAGGGGGAATGGGTGGAGCAAGAGAGGGTGGGTGGGTGGGAGAGCACCTTCATAGAGACAAAGGGGAAGGAGGAGAGGGGGGTTGTGGAATGGGGGTTTGTGGAGAAGTAACTAGAAAGGATGATTAATTAATTAATTAATTAATTAAAATAAAAGTCTTAGAGAGATCAGAGATACAGGGCACATAACTAAACATAATCAAAGCAATATACAGCAAGCCAATAGCCAACATCAAAATAAATGGAGAGAAACTCAAAGCAATTCCACTAAAATCAGGAACAAGACAAGGCTGTCTGCCTCTCCATATCCAATATGGTGCTTGAAGTCTTAGCTAGAGCAATAAGACAACTGAAGGAAATCAAGGGGATACACGTTGGAAAGGAAGAAATCAAAGCATTGTTATGTGCAGATGATTGTGTGTGTGTGTGTGTGTGTGTGTGTGTCCCTAAAAATTCTAACAGAGAACTCATACAGCTGATAAACACCTACAGCAAAGTGGCTGGATACAAGATTAGCTTACAATAATCAGTAGGCCTTCTTTATACAAATGACAAAGAGATTGAGAAAGAAATCAGGAAAACAACACCCCTCACAATAGTCTCAAATAATGTAAGGTATCTTGGGGTAACTCTAACCAAGCAAGTAAAAGACTTGTAGGACACAAACTTCAAGCCTCCAAAGAAATAAATTGAAAAAGATACCAGAAGTTGGAAAGATCTCCCATGTTGATGAATCGGTAAGATTAACATAGTAAAGACCATCTTAACAAAAGCAATCTACAAATTCAATGCAATTCTCATCAAAGTTTATAGACATTGAGAGAGCAATTCTCAGCTTCATATAGACATGTTTCTGCATATGATACACACTCTACAGATTCAATGCAATTCTCATCAAAGTTTATAGACATTGAGAGAGCAATTCTCAGCTTCATATAGACATGTTTCTGCATATGATACACATTCAATAATATATACATTTCTTTAAGCAACTATTCTAAAGAGTAAATAAGCATCGTGGAAAGGTAATGCTGTTAAACCACCAGTGAGCTGTGAGACATAGGCGATTAGCGTCCCTTTTGAGGGGAAATACTAAATAATAAACCAGTTCTGAGAGATAAAGATAACTTCTGGTTTATTTTTACATCTGGTTACCATGTGCTTTAGTCAGGCTTCCTTCATGATCCTTCTGTTTAGAGTTCATGGGACTTCAATCTGCAGGTTAGTCTGAAATATGGATTTTAAAAGACATTTTGTTCAAGTATTTCCCTTCAAAAGGGGTGCTAACCACCCAGGTCTCACAGCGCACTGGTATTTATATTGTTGTCCCCTGTATGCTTCGTTTCTATAGTTTCTACTGCTGGGTCTTCAGGTTCATGATTCTTTCGTTAGGTCCAAGCTTACACAGTATCTTTTTTTTTTGACACATAATTTTCATCACTATACTAAGAAGTTTATTTGGGCTGGTTTCATCTCTTCCATGTCTCGACCCCTTTGAAAACACGCTGATAGTATTTTTAATATCCCTGTTCTTCTAAAACACCCATTTCTGCTTTCTTTCTAAAGCTGCTATGCTAGATTTACATGAGTTAATGCCCTCCTCAATCTGGGTTGTCTTTTGACTGCATTTTTGTGTGCGCGCAAGCTTTTCATTGGACATGAGATTTTGTGACTTTTATCTTATTGGATTTCTTTTTATTTCTATAAATACTTTTAATATTTTCTCATTCTTTTACTGTGATGCCCTCTTAGTACTTGGGAAGAGATTGAGTCCTTGAATTTTGTAGGTGACTTGGAACCAAATTGATTACATGGGGTTAATTATTCTCCACTACTAAAATCAGGAAGGTTTGGGGTGTTCTAGCCAACACACCTGTTTGCTAACTGCTGGCTGCTGAGAATAGGGGCTGCTCTCAGTTGCCTTTAGTGTACTTGGGTTGCTGGTAGAGTTAGAATGTTCAGTGTTTCTCCATAGACTCTTATGTTTGATCACCTAGTCCCCAGCAGGCAGCACTGTTGTGGGAGGCTGTGGAGCAGGTAGGCAGATCACAAGATCATAGCCCTTTGAAGATTATACTTAGCCTCTAATTCAGATCTGTATGCTTTGCATCCTGTCCATTGCCACACGAAGAGTCTCTATCATATGCTGTGGCCACCATTAACAGCACTGTGCCTTTCCATCAATGTGGTATTGTGTGACACTTTTCCTGGGGAGACACAATGGACCAAAGTGTGGGTAAGAGTTATTTACACTTACAGGGATGGTTCAAATGAAGCTGCATCACTGAAAAGCTCACTCCATCATGGTGATGACCTGTGAAACCTGGGCCTCTGGAGGTGGTGGGTGATACTAAATTAACATCATTTTCCAGACCCAAAAAGGCTGATGCACACATAAACTCACAGAGACCAAGCCAGCAGGCACAGGATCTGCATGAGCTCATGCCAGATAAAATCCCAGCGAGAAAGAGGAGAGGTGGACACAAACTCTAACATCTAGCCAAGTAGCTATTCGAGATTGTTGAGTTGCTTAGAGAGGGGAAACCAGTTTTCTCAATGGCGTGACACTGGGAATATTAAACACACCCCAGGACAGGTTCCATGCCCAGTAGTTGGGCAACTTCAATAGGACTCCATGACATTGTTTTTTACTTGTAAATGTACTATTTGTTTGAAACAAGAAAAAGAGCGTGGAGTTGTGTTGAGGAAAGATCTGAGAGTAGTTGGGGGAGGAGAAAGAATATGATCAAAATGTAGGAAAATATTAAAAATAAAAAATTAAAAATAAAATATTCGCCGGGTGTGGTGGCGCATGCCTTTAATCCCAGCACTCGGGAGGCAGAGGCAGACGGATTTCTGAGTTCGAGGCCAGCCTGGTCTACAAAGTGAGTTCCAGGTCAGCTAGGGCTATACAGAGAAACCCTGTCTCGAAAAACCAAAAATAAATAAATAAATAAATAAATAAATAAAAAATAAAATAAAAATAAAATATTCATGTTGAGGCTAGCTGGAGAGATAGCTCTCACAGAGTACCTCAGTTCCGTGTCCAGAAACAAGATGGCAGCTCACAACTGCCTGTTCTTCCAGTTCTAAGGGATCCAATACCCTCTTATGACCTCCATGGACATGTGTTTAGACATACATGCAGCTAAAATACCCATACACATGAAATTAAAATAATATCAGTCTGTGGTGCTGGATAAAGTCAGCCATTACAAGTGTGTGACACTCTTGCAGAAGACCTAAGCTCAGGTGACAATGCCTACTAACAGCCATCTGTAATACTAAGCAAGTCTGGGCTCTTTAGCATTTGTTACATAAACACACACACACACACACACACACATATTCTTCATATAGATAGTCTGCACATGTACTTAATTACTCCACTATTTCAATGACTCCATGACATAAGTATTATTGCCATCCATACTGTATGCAAGAAGAGTCCAAGGCCCAGAGAGGCTGAATAAGTAGTTTCCCAAGTCCCACAGTGACTAAGATGTCCTATGACTTCAGACATACCTCCAGTAATCCCAGTCATTGTGAGGTTAAGAGCCAACCTGGACCCCCAGTTTGTTACCATATGGAGGAAGGGGTAGATACAGGAAACTGAGGAACATCCATGGCACATTCATAGCTCTTTTCCTAGGGGATAGCAACTATTCACTTCACTCTGATTTGGAAGGGGAGCAAAAAGTCAAGGCAAGAGATCCCAGGTGGGGGTCTGGATCCCAGGCAGATACTGGTTTTCAGACTTTATTAACTGAAAGGAATATATGAAAGAGAGGTGAGGGGAAAGTGTGGGGCACTAGTTTGTCTGCAACCCTAATTGCATGCAGTGGACCTAGACAAAGGAAAGGTTGGCACCGCTTGGAAAGAACAGAGAGTTCTGCCAGGATCTCTGTCGTCATCTAGCGGTCGAAGGTGTGTATGACACCCAACAAGGAATGTGTACATGTGGTCCAGCAGTGGGGACAAAGAGGACCCTAGATTCTTCTTATCTGCAAGTTTATCTGTGGCCAGAAAGAGAGGAGGACCAGATCTGTTAGAACAAGACCCTGAGTAACAGCAAGGAGATGCTTCTCTGTGTTTCTTGGCAACTATTGTAAGTTTATCCAACGTGGGTGCCGTGATGCGTACAATGTGATATCACAAAGATCCTGAAAATCAGAGCTGGAGAATCATGATTTTTTTTTTTGTTCCAAGTAGACACTGATCATCCACCTATGCCTTCACCAGTCATGGCCATGTGGAGACAGAAACCACAGACAGGGCCTTAGCCTTGTACTCTCTCCTACTGTGGACAACTTTCTGGTACTGGATGGATGCCCCTGGGAATCAGAGGACCTGACAGACCCTATGTTGGGGCCATCTCCTTTCCTTGGCCAGAAGAGACTTGCTGCACACCTCTCTGGTCTTTCCCGTGTTCAGCATCCCCAAGGCTCCTTGTCAGGCCCAACTGGAGCCTCATTCTCACCTTTCAGGTCTGAGGACTCCGTCTCCACTACTGCAGTCCCTCCATTCAGTGTCCTTCCCTGCCAACCCCAATGTATACATGACTACAGAGTGTGCCATAGCCAGACCAACTCATTCTGTCCCAGCCACTTAGGAAAACTGTGCTGACCCTTCCTGCTTTAAGGGCTTCACGGTGTGTCAGGCCTGAAAACACTAAAGGCACATATGACACACGCTAGGGACATGTCTTAGAGTTTTACTGCTGTGAACAGACACCATAGCCAAGGCAAGTTTTATAAAGGACATTTAATTGGGGTGCTTACAGGTTCAGAGTGAACGTTCATTCCATTATCATCAAGGCAGGAACATGGCAGCATCCAGGCAGGCATGGTGCAGGAGGAGCTGAGAGTTCTACATCTTCATCTGAAGGCTGCTAGCAGAATACTGACTTCCAGGCAGCTAGGATGAGGGTATTAAAGCCCATACCAACAGTGACACATTTAGTCCAACAGGGCCACACCTTCTGATAGTGTCATTCCCTGGGCCAAGTATATACAAACCATCACAGGACATGAGCAGGAAAAATAAACTTTGCCAATGGCTAGAGCCACAGTGGCTAGTGTATCATTGTATCATCTTCTCTTTGGAGTCAGCATGATGCCAGGAAGCCTGTGTAGGCTGTTGCTGTGTGCTTTCTTCTCTGAGCATTGGTTCACTATCCCCAGAGGAGCTGAGAGATAGCCATGATCTGAAACAGATATTGAGATGAAATATGAACTAGACATTACCCCATCTCCATTGTGCTATAGCTTGGAAGGACGAAGCCTCAATAAGACCTAGTATTTGGAATGTGATGGTAACTGCCAATGAAACATTGGCAGTTACCATCAACAATTAAGCATAAAGTGAGCTCTGGGAGAGACCAAAAGACCCCCAAAATAGGCCATAAAAAGTGGCATGCAGCTTAAGGTCCTTTCATGGCACAAAAATAATGGTGGTCAAGATACAGAACAGGAAGTGACTTGAGGTTGTCCATATTAACCAGAATTGATTAAATCAACCTCAAGTCAAGACTTCCTCTGTAGGGTAGCATGTCCAGACTGTTCCTACCCTTTCCCTAGTATGCTTTTTTTAACTTCAGTTTTGTCCTGTTTTGTCTTGTCTTCTTTTCTTTTCTTTTCTTTTCTTTTCTTTTCTTTTCTTTTCTTTTCTACCAGGTTTCTCTGTGTGGCTCTGGCTGTCCTGGAATTCTTCCAAGGACATATATCCAAGGCTGGTCTCAAACTCAGAAAGCCATGTGCCTATGCCTCCAGAGTGCTGCTATCAAAGGCATGTACCCCCATGTCTGGCATACTTCAGATTTTTATTAAACCCTTATACATATTCTTTAATCTTATATATCTAATGGTGGCAGACTGAATTCTGGGTAAGCTGGGCTTCTGAGAAAAGTACACTCCTTTCTTAGAAGTGCCCATCCTGGGAGAAGCTCAAAGAAGGGGTAGCCAGAGAAGAGAAATTTAGGCCCCCTATCTGCCAGAATCTAGGCAGCTGCTTCTTGGTTTGGCCAGATTTCTTCTTTGCTTCCTCTCTTGCTGTGATAATACCCTTGACTAGTTGATCTACTATTGTGTCCTTTCTGAATTTTTCCCATATAAGAGCAAAAGAAAAAGAAAGGAAGAAAAGAAGGAAGGATGGAAGGAAGGACGGAAGGAAGGAAGGAAGGACGGAAGGAAGGACGGAAGGAAGAGCTGCTAAGATCGGGATCAGAGAAAGAGACCCTCTCCTCTGCATAGCAAAATCAGTGGGATAACTGGAAGTAGGAGTCAGAAAGCAGGGATTTGGTTCATAGGTCTCACCTGAGTTCTTAACACTGATACCTGGACCTCCTTGCAGGCTAATAAAATTAACTTTCAGACATAAGGACCAGGAGAGAGAGAGAGAGAGAGAGAGAGAGAGAGAGAGAGAGAGAGAGAGAGAGAGA
>NC_034613.1:41222304-41244182 GCF_900095145.1 Mus pahari | reverse complement strand
TGTGTGTGTGTGTGTGTGTGTGTGTGTGTGTGTGTGTGTGCGTTCTCCTCATATGATCTCAAGGGGTATCCAGTGATGAGAACCTGGACACTGGGTGATCAGATGCATGGAGCACACATGTGGAGGAGGTCCAAGGACAATTTTGTGTGTATTTTCTCAGGTGTTGTCCACTTTTTTTCCTGAGGGAGAGTCTCTCATTGGCCTGAAACCCAAAATATGGTAAGCTGTCTGGCCAGTGAACCAATGTTTCCATCTCCTTTGTGTTGGGATTCCAAGAGCAGGGTTCACAGATAGCCCCCCCTTTTTTTAATGTAGGTTCTGGGACTTGAACTCAGGTCTTCATGCTTGCAAAGCAAGTCCCCTGTTTAATGAGCCAGTTTCTCAGATGAACGTTCTAATTGGGATCCAAGATATGCACTTAGAAATGTGGTAAAAACCCATGGAAGGAGTTACAGAGACAAGGTTCAGAGACTGCCCCACCCAGGGATCCATCCCATAAACAATCACCAAACCCAGACACTATTGCAGATGCCAACAAGAGTTTGCTGAAAGGACCCTGATATAGCTGTGTCCTGTGAGGCTGTGTCAGTGCCTGGCAAATACAGAAGTGGATGCTCACAGACATCTATTGGATGGAGCACAATGTCCACAATGAAGGATAGCTCATCTCCTGCAGAACACAGGTCCAGTCTTTTATATAAAAAACCTGGGCCTAACCTTGCTGTGTACCAAGCTGACCTTAAATTCAGGAATCTGCCTGCCTTTGTATCTTTCTGACAAGCTGGCTCATTAATACAGTTGCCTTTGTTCCTTTAGATTTGTGAAGCCCCTCATAATTCATATTGCATCCTTATATTTTGCATAATTGAGGAATTATATATATATATATATATATATATATATATATATATATATATATGTATGTATTTCTGAACTCATGTATCTAGAGCTCTTTCCCATAGCCTTAAGGACTGATTTAAAGGTCCCAGCATTTATCATTTTGCTGAGACATTAGCCACACATTCACCTCCTGGACTTGTACTGTCTCAGATTAACATAGAGTCATTAAGATTAACAGGAAAGACATTCCTCACAGGAATGTGAAATAAGTTCATGATTATACAAGCAAGCTTTATGCCAACAACATCCATCAACACATTGAAGGCTCACACTAGGGTCCTCTCCAAGGGCAGGAACCGTGTCACACTGTCCCTACCAGAGCCATGCCGGGCTCAGCAGATCCATACTTATCACCCTACACAAAACTCAACTGCAAATGGATCAAAGACCTCAACATAAAACCATGTACACTGAGCCCAATTGGCACAGGAAAAGGCTTTCTAAACAGAACACTGTTAGCACAACAAGGTTACCAGTCAACAAATGGGACCTCATGAAACTGAGAAGTTTCTGCCTGGCAAAGGACACTGTCATTTGAACAAATCAGCAGCCTACAGAATGGGAAAAGATTTTTACCAACTACACATCCAATAGATAGCTATTGTGTGACATATATAGAGAACTCATGAAACTAGACTAAGAAAACAACCCCATTTAAAGAGGGGTACAGAACTAAACAGAGAATTCTCAATAGAGGAAACTCAGGTGGCTGAGAAACACTTAAAGAAATGTTCAAAGTCCTTAGTCATCTGGAAAGTGCAAATCAAAACTACTTTGAGATTTCATTTTACAGTTGTCAGGATGGCTAAAACTCAATGAAACAAGTGACAGCTCATGCAGCTGAGGATGTGGAGTAAGAGGAACCATCTCCCATTGCTGATGGAGTGTAAGCATGTATGACCACTATTGCAACCAATATGGCAGTTCCTCAGAAAGTTGGAAATTGATCTAACTCAAGATCCAGTTACACCACTGGTGCACATACCCAGACGATGTTTCTTTGTACCACAGAGACACTTGCTGCTCTATTCACAATAACTAGAAACTGGAAACAACCTAAATGTCCCTCAACCAAAGAATGGATAAAGAAAATCTGATAGATTTACACAATGGAGTATTACTTAGCTGTTAAAAGATGACATCATGAAATTGCAAATGGGCAGAACTGGATAAAAATGTATACAGAGTGAAGTAATCCAGGCCCAGGAAAACAAATATGATATGTATTCACTTACATGTAGATATTAGCTGTTGAGTCCTTGATAACTAAGCTATAATCCATAGAACCACAGAAGATAGGTATAGGGCAGTAGTTCTCAACTGCCCTAATGCTTAGGTCCTTTAACATAGCTCTTCATGTTGTGGTGACCCCCAACCATAACGGTTTTTTGTTGTTGTTGTTGAAACTTCATAACTGTAATTTTCTATAATTATGAATCATGATGCAAATATCTAATATACAGGATATCTGATATGGGACCCCTGTAAAAAGGGTCATTTGAGCCATCTCAAAGGTGTTGTGATCCCCAGGTTTAAAACCACTGGTATATAGAAAGGAGCTAGACAGGCACCAGGGTACCACCAAACAACCCAAGCTGTTGCCAAGACTATAATAGGTTTCTCTCCAGAAACTGACAGCAATGTCCCATTGCTGAAGACAACACTCACACAACTCATTGAAGGTGGAGATGTCAAGCTGGTGCCTATATAGTGCCTTCATCCCAGTGTTCCAATGTCTTTGGCACAGGAAGGTACTTTGCACACTATCAAAAGGGAAGCATGAAGAGCAAGCCAGCTATGCTAGGGCAATGGTTGTGGGAGTAACCACACACAAAGCTTGTGGGAAGATCCAAACAATGACTGATTTGACTTAAGGCACACTTCATGAGATGTAACCCGTACTGGACACTGCTTGGGTGACCAGAAACCTGAGACTACATAGCTAAGGGACCTACGGTGAAACCAAATACTAGTCTAAAAAAGAGAGAGAGAAAAACCAGGCAGAGGTGGCCCATGCCTTTAATCCCAGCACCTGGGAGGCAGAGGCAGGTGGATTTCTGAGTTCGAGGCCAGCCTGGTCTACAGAGTAAGTTCCAGGACTTCCAGGGATACACAGAGAAACCCTGTCTCAAAAAATGTGTGTGTGGGGGGATGTAGTGATAAAATGACTCCTACTGATATTCATCGAAGAGGCTTTCTCCTGCAGCAGATGGGAACAGATACAGAGACCCACAGCCAGACATTACAGAGAGTGAGAGATCTTGGGATGCCAGGTCCTAAATGGGGTGTCTCCATCAAATCTCTACATTCAGAGTTCAGGAGACCTCCCTGAAAGAAGAGGCTTAAAGAGGGTAAGAGCCAGAAAGGATGGAGGACATAAAGAGAACAAGACCCTCTAAATCAACATGAGAAAAGCTCAGCGACTGAAGTAGCATGTACCAGGCCTACACCGGTCTGCAATCAGGTCCTGTGTGTATGTATTAGAGCTTTCATCTTACTATTTTTATGGGATTCCTGACTGTGAGAACAAGTAGGCTCTGATTCTCATGCTTTCTCTCAGACTCTTTTCCTTCTGTTGGTTTGTCTTGACCAACTTTGACGTGATAGTGTTTGTTTTATCATATTATATTTTATTCTGTACATTTTAAAAACAAATGAAAACCTAGCCACTAGCTGGGTAGGGCAGTGAACACCTTTAATGCCAGCACTGGGGGAAAGAGGCAGGCAAATTTGTGTGAATTCCAAGCCAGTCTACTGTTCAAAGTTAGTTCCAGGGCAGCTAAGGCCAAAGAGAGAAACCCTGTCTGAAATTAAACAAAACAAAACAAACAAACAAACAAACAACCTAGCCACGAGGTTACTAGGTTAAAGGTTAACAATTGCATTGTCATTTATACCTGCTGGGAGAGGGACAATCAGTTTTCTCTAATGGAGTGACACTAGGTATATCAACCATTCAAAGGCAGGCCTCATGTTAAGGAATAGTTGAGCAACATATAATGGACTCTGCAGTTTGCGGGGTGTGTGTGTGTGTGTGTGTGTGTGTGTGTGTGTGTGCTCACACACAGATTTGATGTTTTAAAATTTCTATGAGGTTTTTAAATTTTTAGGGGGTTGGGGTTATTTGTTACTGTATTGGAGTTTTGTTTGTTTGTTTTTGAGAAAGAACTTAAATATGGGCAGGTAATGGAGAAAAAAAACCTAGAAAGAATTGGAGAAAAGGAAGAGTATGATCAAAATATATTTAAATTTAAAGTTTGTTTTAAATAATAAAAAACTACAGAAAAATGTGCAGTGTCACACTTGACCTAAGTTAACATCCACAGTAATAAGTTTGATTATAGCATTTTATATATTCAGGTGTAATGTTATTGTTTTTATTCATTTCATTTTTCTTCTTCATTTAAAGACAATATCACTTTAACATAGTATATTTTATTTTACATCTGTATTTAATTATTTTGTGTGTGGAGGCCCATGTGTTTCACAGCCCAAATGTGGAGTTCGGAGAAAAGTCAGTTCTCTCTTTCTATCATATGGTTCCCAAGGGTGGAACTTGGGTTGTCAGCCCTGGCATCAGGCATCTTTATCTGTTGAACCATCTCTCTAGGTCCTTCTCCTTCTTTCTAGTCCCTTACCTCTACTCACAAATACCATCACCTTCT
This sequence comes from Mus pahari, assembly GCF_900095145.1. Taxonomy (NCBI): domain Eukaryota; kingdom Metazoa; phylum Chordata; class Mammalia; order Rodentia; family Muridae; genus Mus; species Mus pahari. The sequence continues at coordinate 41,239,617 of NC_034613.1, read as the reverse complement.
GCTTTCATGACATATGTGACCCATTATGCTCTCTTCTTCCTCCTCCCTACCCCTTAAGATCTCTTCCTACTCTATAAAGGTCCCTTTCTCTTTTCATGCCCTATATATGTGTGTGAACACACACACACACACACACATTTAAATCTAGAATGTATATATGAGAAAAATCATGAGTTTTTTTTAGTCATTACAAACTTGTATTTATATATTTGATGATATATCCATGTATGTGTGTGAGAGTACCCTAGTAAGCCAGAAAAGAATTTTGGATTTACTGGAGCCTAAGTTACAGACACTTGTGAGGTGACTAAATTATGTGTCAGAAATTGAACTTCAGTCCTCTGAAAGAACAGTAAATGTTCTTAACTGCTGGTCCATATCTCTAGAACTTTTTGCTCTTCAAAACATTTATTATTATTATTATTATTATTATTATTATTATCATTATTATTATTATTATTGGTGGTGGTGATGGTGTGTGTGTGTGTGTGTGTGTGTGTGTGTGTGTGCCATAGCATGTGTGTAAAAGTCAGAAAACAGCTTTTCAGGAGTTGTTTCTTTCCTTCCACTTTATATGAAAACAAGATCTCTCTTGCAGTTTCTGTCATGCTGAGTTTTTCAAACTAGTTGAGCCACTGTGTTTAGCCTGTCCTAAAAGAGCCAGAAAAACAAACATTGCATGTTCTCTCTCATGCACAGTTCCCAGTTCAAAATTTTCAGATGCAAGTATATAACCTAAAGTAACTGCAGCAACCAAAAAGGTAAAAAAGGAGCTACAGTTAATAAAGAGGTTAATAAAGGTGGTTAATAAAGAGGTGACTAGCAGGGCACACATGATTTGAAGAAGAAAATGAGAAAGTGGGGGATTTTAAATAAGGAACAGGGGAAGGAGATAAATATAAAAGGAGAGAGGAGAGTAAATAACAGTAGCTGTGTCTGGAAAAGGCATAAAGAATCATACTATTACCTATCTACCTAAAACACATAAGTATCATATATATGATACTTACATGAAAATTTCCATCTGGACTAACAAATTTCTCTATAAGAGTCATATATTGGTGAACAAAACCACGATACCATGTATGAGAAGACCCTTTTTGAGTGATAAGTCATGGTTATACAAGAGACTCCCAAAGCATTACAGCCTATTGCTGTTGCCCTTAGTTACCCAGCCTCCCAGAGGTGGAAGGCAAGTCTCTATGGCACCAGAAGGCTCCATGAAAGCAACTAAAGGAGGAAAGCAACCAATAGTCCTGTTATGAAGCCTATGAACACACCAATGACCAGAATGGCACAATAACCCTAGGGGTGCAGTAGTGATATAAATACCATGATGAAAACCAACAGCTTTCTAATTGGACTCAAGGCCTGGTAAACAAGACAGAAATCAGGCTTAGCACTGGAAGCCTAGCCAACAGCGCAGGGCTAATGAAGTCATGGATCTTGGAGGAGAACAGACAACTAGACATCATTTTATACACATGCTGACATAATTAAGTGCCTTACTTTAATGGCTACAGGGACAAAAAAACAGATTTTGGAAAATAATTATATAATATAAAGACCAAGCCTCTTAAGCACATGTGATGATATTTAAAGTGACTTTTAAAAATAAAAGACCCCAAGAAGCAAGCTGAAATAACCATTCTAATATCTAATAAAATAACTTTCAACTAAAATTAATCAAAAGTGATGGGAAAGGACACATCATACTCATCAAAGGGAAAGTCCATCAAGATGACATCTCAATTCTAAACATCTATGCCCCAAATGCAAGGGCGCCCACGTTTGTATAAGAAACATCACTAAAGCTTAAATAACACATCAAACCCCACACATTAATAGTGGGAGACTCCAACACCTCACTTTCACCAATACACAGGTCATCCAGACAGAAATGAAACTAAGAAATATGAAACTTCTAGCAGTGGGAGTTATGGATCCTGAAGTGGCCACTTCCTTTAGCCAGGCAGGGCTCCCAATGGAGGGATAAGGACACCAATCCACCCACAAAACCTTTAACCCAAACTTTGTCCTGCCTACAAGAAATACAGGGACAAAGAGCAGAGAGTGAGGACATGGCCAACCAATGACTGGCTCAACTTGAGACCCATTCCATGGGCAAGCACCAACCCATGACACAATTACTGATACTCTGTTATGTTTGCAGACAGGAAGGAGCCTAACATATCTGTCCTCCACCTAGCAGCCGACTGAAACAGATCCAGAGACCTACAACCAACCATGAGATGGACCTCAGGGAGTCTTGTGGCAGAGTGGAGCGGGGGACAATTGAGGGAACCAGGGGGGGGGGTCAAAGGCACCACAAGTAAACCTACAGAGTCAAATAACCTGGGCCCATGGGGGCTCACAGAGACTGAACCACCAACCGAAGAAGGAGCATGGGCTGGACCTACCCTCCCCACACACATTTGTAGCACATTGTGCAGCTTGCTTTTCATGTGGGTCCTCTAACAATTGGAGTAGGGGCTATCTGTGACTCAAAACTCTGTTGCCTGCCTTTGGATTCCTTTTCCCTATCTGGGGTCCTTTATCTGGCCTCAATGGTAGAGAATGCTTTTAGTCCTGCTTTGACTTGATGTGCCAGGGCAGGTTGGTACCCATGGGGGGGGGTGCTTTCCCTTCTCTGAGAGGAAATGGGTAATAAGGGGATGGGTTTGTGATGGTGGGACTGGGATGAGAGGAGGGAGGAGGGCTGCAAATGGGATGTAAAGTGAACAAAGAAATAAACTAGTTTAAAAATAAAAGATCAAAGAAAAGCATCTGAATATGCAAACATGACATATATGCTCCTAAGTTCCCTCAACAGAAGCAACACACACACACAAACTGAAGTACTGGTTGATTTAATACATTAAGGAGCATCTTCTATCTTATAATTACTCAGCCTATCATTTGATTTTTTTTATTACTTAATTTATTTATATGAGTACACTGTAGCTGTCTTCAGACACACCAGAAGAGGGCATCAGATCCCATTACAGATGGTTGTGAGCCCCCATGTGGTTGCTGGGAATTGAACTCAGGACCTCTGGAAGAGCAGTCAGTGCTCTTAACCACTGAGCCGTCTCTCCAGCCCTGTTATTTGATTTTTATACGTGGATATTTGCCTTAGGTCAACAAGTGCATCTAAAAGAATAAGCCAAAGGCTGGGTATGGTGCTGCGTAGGAAGCCTTGGGACTCGGGAGCCTGAGCAGCAGGATCTGAGTTGAAGGACAGCCTGGGCTACAAAGAGAGAACTTGAATTTAAAAAAAAAAGTTATAAAATAAAATAAAAACAAAGTGATGAATATTTGTGCTGTTAGAGCATATCCATTTTTCCATTGCTAGAGAAATAAACTATGGCAGAAAACACTAACATTTGAACTGTGATGTAACTGAAGAAAATAAATAATGATGTGTTCATGTATGAGCGAAGGTGCTTCAGGCGTCTTGTGAGCAAACAGAGTTTATTGACTTGCAGGTGGTGAAATTCATTTGGTTAAACAATGTCAGTTCTCATGAGCAGCTGTACATCTTGTTTACAGCATTTGAACACATGTACCCATTAAGCTGCCAATAGTAGCTCCCTTGGGATAGGCTGATTTTAGATAAAGTGCTTCCATATGGCTTTTTCAGACTTGTGTACTCTACAAGAGTTTTCATAATGGTTGTATGTGTGATTCCATAACAAATCCAGAGCAAATTATGTGCAGAAGTAATTATTGTGCTCCCAACATGCAAGTGGCCTGAATATATATTTGAGCATACAAAGCATGAAGTAGGAAGACACAATGGTATCTTACATTCTGCAAGTTTCTGATAGCATTCTGTATAATTTCATGGTCCTTCTTTAATAAATGGATGTTGTAAAGGCTCAAGAGGATTCGTGGCGGGGATTCTTATTCACTGTTGGTGATTTTGTAAACTGGTGGGGTTACTATAGAAATCAGAGATTTTTCACAAACTAAAGATAGTGAACCAGCTATACCATTCATTCCTTGACATACACCCAAAGGAATAAATCCTACCACTGAAATACTCTACCACACTCAAGTGTACTGTTTCTCTATTTAAAATAGCAAGGAAATGAAATCCATCTAAATAATCATTAACAGATGACTGGATAATAGAATTATTTTTAAAATTATTCCATATGTATAAATAAAGAATGAGAATGACCTTTTAAAAATTCTGTTTTCCACAACATTAATTTTTGGCTTTATGCTTTTCCCAAATTTGAAGTTTGCAGTAGGTATTGTTTTAAATTTCTTAGACCATGAAAGCCTTTCTAGATTAGAATAAAGAGATTTCAGGTAGTGGGATATATCACTATCACCCCTTCCCTAAAGCTCTGGGCCTATGATGGAAGAGCAGGTGGAAAGACTAAGAGTCAGAGGTTCAGGAGGACCAGAATGAAACAGTCTTCTGGACATGAACTCATGGCTCATGAGTCCCCACCCCTAGCTAAATAGCTATTGGCAGTCAATGGTTTCTGGAGGAGGGAAGGTAAGCTTTCATTAATGGTGTGGCTTCTGGAAGGTCAACTGTGGAAGGTCCAATGGATGGCCACACACCTGAGAGTATATGGACAGAGAAAATTGGAATCAATTGATTTGGTGCCAGATGGATCTGGGCCAAATTAGGGGTGAAGTGGGGGATGAATTTGATCAAAATACCATGTTCTCAAAGAATTAAACCAGGAGTGGTGGTACACACCTTTAATCCCAGCACTAGGGAGGCAGAGGCAGGCAGATCTCTGTGAATTTGAAGCCAGTCTGGTCTACAGAGCAAGTTCGAGGACAGCTATGGCTGCATAGAGAAATCCTGTCTTGATCAACAAGACAAAATGAACAAACAAACAAAAAACAACAATAAATTCTAGAAGAATTAATAATGTCTATATAAGAAGAACAAAATTCAGTTTCCTTAAATATATACATGTGTGTGTGTGCCAGCAAATATAAATTTATAATGATTTTTATTCAAAATTCTATTGAACATTAATTCAATTATATTTTAAGAGAAGCAAACGTATACATTGACATAATCAATAGAAATGCAAATACACTCAAAGCTACATATAATTTTTCAGTACTGAAACTTAATCCAGGGAGTCCCACATGCCGGGCAAGCACTTTAATCCCCAAATTGTGCAATTTTAACAACAACAAATATTTTTTTATAATTGAACAATTAAGTTTTAACTTCTTTTCTCACATAGACATGTATTACAAATATGCAAACCTTGATACTTAGCTTGATATACAACAAACTAAAATCAGACTGATTCATATATGAGAGTATGGATGATATTTTCAATTCTGCTTCATGGGCAGTTTGTTGTCATCATGAAAAATGTACAAGACTTTATATGCTGGAAGTAAACTATATAAAGGAAAACACTGATGAAGCACTGTAGGTGATGCTGTACTTTGATGCTCCAATAAACTGTGCACCTCGCCTGGTTTACTGTTACACAGGTGCACACAGGGCACAAGGCTCATGTATACAGGAATGCAGTCTGTTATATTTCCAAATAATGAAATGGTGAGATTAAGTTACAGACTAAAACATCATCTACAATCTTTTTGAGAATGGTATGATGCTATAAGCCTAAAATTCCACCACTCAGGGGTTGAACCTTATGTTTGAGTCCAGTTTGGATTAAATAGTGAGGCCCTGGATCAAAAAAAGTTTTTGAACATGCAACGTTTTATCTTATTCTTTAGTTTCATCAGCACAATTAACTGTACAAAATAGTGGACCTCATTGTGATGTTTTGGTGCATAAATACAGTATGTATAGTTTGATTGTATTCACACTCTCTTTTTAAAATATAGGTTACATATAGGCTGCGTGATTTCTCTCAAGAGTGGATCTTGTGTTGTTGTTGTTGTTGTTTTAGGATTTATTTACTTTATACGAGTACACTGCAGCTGTCTTCAGTTCTCATTACAGATGGTTGTGAGCTACCATGTTGTTGCTGGGGATAGAACTCGGGACCTCTGGAAGAGTAGTCCAGTGCTCTTAACTGGTGAACTCCAGTCCTGGATCCTGGATTTTAATTCTTATATAGCTGTATACATTGAGTGTTTGTCAGAAGAAATAGTTCACAAAACTTTATAGGGGATCATGAGAGATTAAAAAATAAAAGGAAGTCTTAAGGTGTGGGAGCAAATATCGAGGGGAAACAAAGGGAGGGAGGGAAGGAAAGTGACAGAGTATCTGTGACTGGAATGGAGAGAGGGTCTAGTGGGGGAGAAAGGGAGCCAGCAGGAAGGAAGAACAGGGTTTGGGGAAGGGCACGTGCAGGAAGGAAGATCAGCAAAGCAAACTGTGTTTGAAGTCATCTTTATACTAAGAAAAATAAATGCATGGAAAGCACAGAATAAAAGTTGGAAGTTCATACACCTGCAATTCCCCAGCATGAAGGAAGTGCTGGCCTCTTGTGAAAGCAAGACAATCGAAAGCTTGAGACCAGTCTTGCCTGCATATAGAATGAATTTCCATGCTAGCCTCAGCTACACAGTGAGTCCTTAGGTAAATAATTTTTAAAGGAGAGAAAAGATCCTACATATCTTGTGAGGCATATATGTACATTTTTAATTTGGTATTTGCTTTAAATTACCGCATACTGTACATGTTAGCATGAGAAAACCCAAGTCTTCACATTGTATTTGTGAGTGGCATTCAAAGAAATACATTTCTTTAAAAAAAAAAAAAAAAAAAAAAGGTGCTTCTCAGCCTTGGTTTAGCTCTGTACCCCATTTTTTAAATGAGGTTATTTGGTTTTCTGGAGTCCAGTTTCTTGAGTTCTTTGTATATATTGGATATTAGCCCCCCTATCAGTTTTAGGATTTGTAAAAATCCTTTCTCAGTCTGTTGGTGTCTTATTGACAGTGTCTTTTGCCTTACAGAAGCTTTGCAATTTTATGAGGTCCCATTTGTCGATTCTCGATCTTACAGCACAAGCCATTGGTGTTCTGTTCAGGAATTTTTTTCCCCTGTGTCCATATATTCGAGGTTTTCTCCCACTTTCTCCTCTATATATGTCAATGTCTCTGGTTTTATGTGGAGTTCCTTGATCCACTTAGACTTGAGCTTTGTACAAGGAGATAAGAATGGATCAATTCGCATTCTTCNACATGATAACAGCCAGTTGTGCCAGCACCATTTGTTGAAATGTTGTCTGTTTTCCACTGGATGGTTTTAGCTCCCTTGTCAAAGATCAAGTGACCATAGGTGTGTGGGTTCATTTCTGGGTCTTCAATTCTATTCCATCTACCTTTCTGTCACTGTACCTCTACCATGCAGTTTTTATTACAATTGCTCTGTAGTACAGCTTGAGGTCAGGCATGGTGATTCCCCCAGAGGTTCTTTTATTGTTGAGAATAGTTTTTGCTATCCTAGGTTTTTTGTTATTCCAGATGAATTTGCAAATTGCTCTTTCTAACTCTATGAAGAATTGAGTTGGAATTTTGATGGGGATTGCATTGAATGTAGATTGCTTTTGGCAGGTAACCATGAGCATAGGAGATCTTTCCATCTTTCTCGATTTCTTTCTTCAGAGACTTGAAATTCTTATCATACAGCTGCACATGTAGCAGAAGATGGGAGGAGAGGCCCTTGGTCTTGCAAAGATAATATGCCCCAATACATGGGAATACCAGGGCCAGGAAGTGGGAGTGGGTGGGTTGGAGAGCAGGGTCGGGGAGGGTATAAGAGACTTTTGGGATAGCATTTGAATTGTAAATGAAGAAAATATTTAACCAAAAAACATATGCATGAGGTAAACATCAAAAAAAGATTTATTTATTTTATTTATATGAATACACTGTAGCTGTTTTCAACTAAACCAGAAGAGGGCATCAGATCCCATTACAGATGGTTGTGAGCCACCATGTGGTTGCTGAGAATTGAACTCAGGATCTCTGGAAGAGCAGTCAGTGTTCTTAACTACTGAGCCATCTCTCCAGACCAAGTATTAAATTTCTAATTGCTATTTTAGGTTTTGTTTTATTGAGACATGGTGTTATTATGTAGCTTCTTGTCTTAGGGTTTTATTGCTGTAAAGAGACATCATGAGGACTGCAGAGATGGCTCAGTGGTTGAGAGCACTGACTGCTCTCCTGAGCTCACAACCATCCATTAATGAGATCTGACCTCACAACCATCCATTAATGAGATCTGACGCTCTCTTCTGGTGTGTCTGAAGACAGCTACAGTGAACTTGCATATAATAATAAATAAACCTTTTTTTTTTTTTAAAAGACATCATGACCCTGGCAACTTTTATCAAGGACAACATTTAACTGGAGCTGGCTTACAGTTTTAGAGGTTTAGTCCATTATCATTATGGCAGGAAGCACGGCAGCACCCAGGCAGGCATGGTGCTGGAGGAGCCCCTAGTTTTACACCTTGAACCGTAGGCAGCAGAAGGAGATTGTGTCCACAGTGGGCATACCCTGAATATATAAAAGACCTCAGGGTCCACTTCCACAGTGACACATTTCCTCCAACAAGGCCATAACTATTCCAATAAGGCTACACATCCTAATAATGCCACTCCCTGTGAGCCAAGCATTCAAACACATGAGTCTATGGGGGCCATACCTAGTCAAACCGACACAGAAGCTGAGGCAGGCTGAATGTCCAGTTGGAGAGCAGCCTGAGCTATATAATGAGCTCCAAGCCAGCCTGGTTAGAGCATGATACTTGTCTCAAACCCCAGCAGTAACAACAAAAACTTTTGGCCAGTGTTCTAGTTTATGAAAATTTTAGCTTATTTAAACTTTTCCTGAGAATGACCAACTGTCCTGGAAACAGGTCAAAATATGAAACATAAAGATATATCCCTGTAAAACATAAATACATAGGAAGTTTGATATAAATGTCTGTGTTTACATGATATGCACTCACTGATAAGTGGATATTAGCCCAGAAACTTAGAATACCCAAGATACAATTTGCAAAACACATGAAACTCAAGAAGAAGGAAGACCAGAGTGTGGATACTTGGTTCCTTCTTAGAATAGGGAACAAAATACCCATGGAAGGAGTTACAGAGTAGCAGAGGATGGCCTAGTCGGCCATCAATGGGAGGAGAGGCCCTTGGTCTTGCAAACTTTATATGCCCCAGTACAGGGCCTGGAAGCCGGAGTGGGTGGGTAGGGGAGTAGGGTGGGGGGAGGGTATATGGAACTTTGGGGATAGCATTTGAGATGTAAATTTAGAAATATCTAATAAAAAATAAATATCTGTGTTTGCAGTGGTGAAGTTAATACGCAATGCATTGAAACTCAATTTGTTTGTTGAAATATCATATAAATGCTTCTCTGTGGTTTCCACCATGAGTTGTTTCTGACAGTGCTTTACATTTGATCAGCAACACATGATTATTTTCTGAATTCTTAGTGAATGTCATGTCTTATTATTAAGTATAAGAAATCACTGTAAGACTGTCTCCGTGGTGTGTCCACACACAGTGGAGTCATTAACAGCCATAATAAAGCCATGAGAAAGAAGTGCCTCTCTTAATGAAACCTCAAAGCTAAGATTTTCACATCTGGAATTTGTCCATATTCGAGTATGTGTATCATTCTAAAATGACACTGCAAGTGGACTTTGTCTTCTAATTTTAATGAATAAAATCATTATCAAAACCCTTTCTCCTTATACGTCTTTTTACATGTATCTACTAGACACATAGCTTGGAGGTGCGAACAAATAGCAGTTTCTTCCCCAGCATACAGGCTTGATACTCTGGCCAGAATATATATGTGCAGAATCCCTAGGGAAGGTGGGAAGGGAGCCAGTGAACAAGGCTCTGGCAATAATGCCCGGAGTGGCTGTTCTCCAGCCCCTTAGCTGGAAACATTTTCTTTTTTCCTCCTAGACTACTGAATCCTTGGGTTCCCTCCTCCCCCCGATACTCTAAGACACTATGCTTCCATGAGTAAATATTGTGCGAAGTGAGAGGGAAAAAAGAATTGTGAAGACAGGCCGGGTTGAAACTGATTTCTTTAGATGAAAACAAAAAGGGAAATCATGGTGCAAGCAAGTTTTTCTCCAACTGGGCAAAGCCAAAGTAGCCTTAGTTTCTGGTGTCTGTGTCTTCGTCACTTGCTCCCCTCCGAGCGCCCCCCAAACAAACAAACAAACAAACAAAACCACTAGGTGGGCAGAGAGAAGCCAGTGGAAGAGATCAGCCCTGTTAACAGTTTTAAGCGCCACCGTGAGGGCATCTCTGGGAAATTCCTGTCGCTGGAATCCTGGTGGCGCGAGTGATCCCGGCTAGAAGTTCCCAAGGCCGCCTTCCAGGGCCCACGTGAGGGGACCTGGCCTATGGGAGAAGGCCAGGCAGAGGTGCTCCTGGGAAGCGGCTGAGGGTCTCGGGACAGTGGGCGGGACTAAGGAGGCCACCTGAAGACACACCCTGGCTTCTGCCGGACCATCTTCCTTCTCTTCCCCCTCCGGGACTAGAGGAGGCCACGCGCGGCCTCTCCGATCTCAAGGGTCCTTTTATGTAGCACAGTCAGGCCTGGGAACAGAACTTCCTGTGATTGTAAAAAGTCTCAGGTGCGTCCTCGTTGTTTTAGAGACTTGGAGAGGAAAGAAAAGTCGGGGCTTCTAGGACGCCTACTACGCCAAACAGACCAAAACCAGGACGGGAGGACTGAAGATGAAGCCAGCAAAAAGTCATCAGCCATGGCTGTTGTACGGTAGGTAGTAAACCGGAGAAGACATGGTTGTTTCTAGATTGACAAACGGGCATAATTTTTAAAGCAGTATTATTCTAAACATTTACTATATTTTAAAAGTATTAAAGCTACAAATGAAGAAAACTAATGATTTCATGCCCAAAGTACAAGGGAATTTGCCCCTTAAAAAAAAAAAACCTATATATTACACATGCAAAGTGAAGTTACGAGAATGTGTGGCAAGGGCGGTTTTGGTTTGGTTTGTCTTGCTTCTCTGATTAGTTTGTTTTTACTTTGTAATTTCTTAAAATTGGAATACTTTGCCAGAAATGGGTAAACTTTTACAATTTCTTGGGATAGAAAGGGCTTCTGAATGCAGATATAATAATGATGCCAAGCACTTAGAAATCTGCAGTGATTGCGGGGGGGGGGGAGCGAATGGTTTGTTAGTGCAGAGCACTTTCTGCATCGCTATACCCTGCGTGTATCGGGTTATATTTAAGAAGAAGCAAGCTTGAGTGCGTGCTTATATCCGATCCTTTCCTTGTAGACATTGCTTAAAGGTTTCTACTTTGAATCCTGGTCAGTGTTAAAGCGGGCTTGACTGTACTATTCAACTTGAACATCTCAGCCAAGGTTGTGTATTCATAGCTATATTGTATTTATATTTTTATACAAACATCACTGGAGAACAAAGGGTGTGAATGCACCTGCTGGCCAGTTTTCTTAGAATATACATCTGTGTGACTGAATTTTGGAAATATCTAAAACTGCCTTAAAGATTAAAACAAGCAAGTACGACGACTACTTAATTTTCAAGCTAATAGCTTTTTCCCCTTCCTTTATTGAAATATGCTTAACACATGAAAAATTGGGTGTATTTGGTGCATACAACACATTTTTTTTTCTAAAACGATAAGCACAATCAAGTATCACAAGTTACCTGTTTGAAATTTACTGTGCTGACAGTATTCAAGAGAAATGCTAATGGCAAACTTCAGTTATTAAATTCTGTATGTCATACAGGTTATTTTTTTAAAGATTTATTTGTTTGTGTTATGTAAGTGCACTGTGGCTGTCTTCAGACGCACCTGAAGAGGGGCCTGGATCCCAATACTGATGGTTGTGAGTCACCATGTGGTTGTTGGGAATTGAACTCTGGAAGAGCAGTCCCTGCTCTTAATCACCATCTCTCCAGCCATCTCTCCAGTCCCTCTTACAGTTTTTAAAGACATTTTTCGAGATGGAAATTTGTAGCAAATTCTGCAAAGTGTACAGCTAGAGTTCCTTAGTCCACCTCCCCACCCCACCCCCACTTAAGACAGGGTTTCTCTGTGTAGCCCTGGCTGTCCTGGAACTAACTCTGTAGACCAGGATGGCCTTGAACTCGGAGATTCCCTTGCCTCTGAGATCAAAGGCATGCACCCCCACCACCTGGCTTTATTGTGTGTACCTGTTTCGTTATCACGTGGCAATTTAGGTAAGGAAGGCCTTGATAATAAATTCCTTGAATGATAATATTATAGCTATTTATATTGCTATATAGATTTTTAAATATTAAGGGAGAAGCTAATATTCTTTAATGAACAGGGTCAATGTAGAGACTCTTTAGAAATTTCATATTTATCTAAAATCCAGTCCTTTGAAATATTTCAGGATATTTTAATCTACCCAGAAATCAGAAGTACAGGTTTGGAATTTAAAATGGGGTGTGTGTGTGTTGTGTGTGTGTGAGAGAATCTGATTTTATTATTGATTTGTTGCAATTTACTGGCCATAAGTACGAAACTGTATGTGTGTACTCAAAAGAAAATTGGAATAAATTTGCAAAGAATTATAAGTGTTTGATCCAAAAGTTTATGACATTGCTTTTGTTTCTGATCAAGATAGGGCGACTTTCTAAATCCTTTACAAGCATTGTATTTTAGGAGAGAACTCTGTAAGACTTACTCCTAAGCCTTAATAGGTATAATAGAAACACAGGAAACACTCATTAATGATTCATGTGTGAAGGAAATGTGGTTGTCTCCAACGTCAAATGAAACTATGGGACAAATTCAAGTCCTTTTGGACTGGAATTTATAGAGTCTTTCCAGGAGAGACTTAATACAGAGTTGGGATGTGGCGGTTCCTGGGTCCTCCATTTCGAGTCCCAGCCATGTTGCCTCCTACTGAACACAGAAAGCCAAATACCCTGGTGAGAAAATGGAGGATTCCTTGGGAATCTAATCCTGAGACCTAAGTCACCTGATATGGTGCCTAAATTTGCATTTCCCTGGGAGCTAAATTCCAGAGTCTTTGTTTTCTTAGGAGGAATTGCTCACACAAGCAAATAATTAGGGTAAAAGTAGGGAAATCTTGGCTGAGTGAAGGCAGGTTTGTTATGCCTTGATAGAGTACGGATGGAATTCTTGAAGACCATTCATAGCTAATGAAATTGGGTGCTACATGCCTGCATGATGTCCCCCACCCGAACAAACGGGGTGACACCTTCCTTTCTGCAGTCTCATTTCAGAAGGGTTTTTTTTGTTTGTTTGTTTTGTTTTTTTGCCAAAGAGTAGGAAGTAGAAGGTGCTGGTTAATCAGGTTTCCCAGAATAATACCATCACCCAGAGGAAGGTGTTTTCCAGTACCCTGTGGTGAGAGTATGTCTAACAGTTAAGAAAGGTTGGCTCTTTGGTTAAGTGGGCCTAGGCCCTAAAACAGACCACCTTCAACTTCAAAGAAGGAGCTTGAGACAAAGATGGGATCAAAGGGAAGAAACTAAAGAGGAACTGACAGGGTGGTTTCATGACTGAGGACAGCTGCTAGATAGGCCAGTTATTGCAGGTCCTGTAGCTCATAGTCAGTGAAATCAGGCAAAAACAAAGCACTCAAGGAGCTTCCTGGGGAGCCTCTGGGCATTTGTTTTCTGGCTCTGCTTCTTGACCAAGGGGTAGGAGCTGAACAAACCTGCCCTTCCTTCAGCCAAGATTCCCTACTCTTACCCTAGTCATTTGCTTCTGGGAGTAATCCCACCTAAGAAAACAAAGAGGACTCTGGAATTCAGCTCCAGGGAAATGCAGATTTAGGCACCATATCTGGTGACTTAGGTCTCCCGATCAGATTCCCAGGGAATCCTCCATTTTCTCATCAGGGTATTTGGAGTCTCAGAAGACACTCAGAATTGATGCCCCATTGCCAAGATCAAGGAGAGCCTAAAGAGAAGAGGTAACCTTTTCCAGGCCTAAGAGATAACAGCTACAGTGGCTGTGAAGGGTTTCCCCATGGTCTAGTGGAAGGCCTGCTGTAGAATAATGTAGTTCTCAACCTTCCTAAAGCTACGATCCTTTAATATAGTTCTCATGCTGTGCTGGCCACCAACCATAACATCTTTATTGCTACTTCATAACTGTAATCTTACTACTGTTATGAGTTGTAATGTAACTGCTTTCTGATGGTCTTAGGTGACCCCTGTGAAAGGATTGTTTGACACCCCCCCCAAAGGGGTCATGACATACTGGCTGAGAACTACTGCTGTAGAAGGACATGCTCTTACCTCAGTTTTCATGAGGTGAGACTTTGCCTATTTAAACTGGAAGTCATTCTAGTAATAAAAGTGAAACTTATGCTACTTGGGACCTAACTGTTGATTCCTGTTAGTTAGCAGGTGTTATTCAACTGTCTGCTTCTTAGCAGTTTTTGAATGAAGATTCCCTGTTGGCCTACTAGGATATCCTCTTATGTGAATTTTAAGCACACCAGGAACCCTAGGACTCTTGGTGTCAGCATAGTAAGAAATATTGATTGTTTCATAGGAGTCACTGTACGTGAACATTTCCCTCTCTGTACTAATGGTGGTGTTGGTAGCTGAGCACTCACAGGAGAGAAAGGAACGCTAGTCTGCTGTATTGTCATAATGCTTGCTCACTGTTAGAACTCGTTTACCCAGGTGTGCGTCACCTCTCCTGCTAAGTCTTCATCCCTGTCTACGAGGACAAAGAAGTTGAGGGGTAAGCTGGCGATGGGCCTGCCTGTCCTTGAAGATGCTCTTAAGGTAGGCCATGGAATGAATGGAGACATTTGAAACAGCTTGTTTCCAAGGTCTTGAGTAATATGTGACAATGACCCATGCCTTCTTCAGCTGACTGTAGGTAAGCAGGTGGTGAGAAATGCTACACCAGCTAGGTTAAGCTGTCTACACTGAAGGCATAGTTTCCTCTTGTGCTAGACATGTGTGAAGATGGCACATTGTTCTTCAAGTTAGAATTGTGGGCCACAGATAAGGTAGCCCAAAGCCCTAGACATCTTAAGGTACAAGAATTTTGTAGTCACATACATTAAGAGATTACATCTAGCCAGAAGGTGAGTAGAAACCTAAAGTAGTAGTACCTTCCTGGGTCCCAGGAATTCAAAAATGACAGAATGCAGCTATGGCTAACAGAAAGTCTTCAAACATATTCGTGTCAGTTCAAATGGTACCTCAGAATGAAAGGGTCAGAGCAAAGAAACAATTCAGTAAAGGCATAATGGACCCCTGTCTTTTCCTTAGTGGAGAGTCTTAAATTCACCTGTGCTGAAGTCAAACTACAGTTCCATAAGTACTTCCATAATGCGTCCCCATGCTTTAAGTGAGCAAGAACATGAAAGCAAAGTCATTGCTCCAAACTCAGTTTGTGTGGAGATTTACAGAACTGTACAAGCTCTAGCCAGAAAAGCAATGCTGTTCATTGATTCACCACTTCCAATGTCAAGGGTTACGACAGTTAACCTTTCTCATAGACATTTCTTTGTCCAAAGACTTCTTAAACCTTTAGAACATTGAAAGCCATTTCCAAGTCCTCTTTAGGGGAGAGAATACCAACAAATCTTGTCAGTCTGTATATAAACATGTGCTATATGTACAACAGCAGAATGCAGTTGTTCACAGATGAGATAACTATACAGCATTTAAGAGTATTTGTTTCAGTTGCTGTTTTTGTTTGTTTGTATGCATGCTAGTTGTTTGCCAATATGCTTGCTAGTCTTTGTATTTGTTCAACTACAAGGTAATACTAGGAGGGGGCTGGAGAGATGGCTCAACAGTTAATAGTACTTACTGGCTGTTCTTGCAGAGGACCTGGGTTCGATTCCTAGCACCGACATTGTGACTCATAGCCTCTTGTAATTTCAGTTCCAGGGAATCTGATGCCGCCTTCTAACCACCACGAAGACAAGGTACACATGTGGGGAACATACAAGCAAAACATATTATAACTAAAGTAAATAAAAATGTTTTTTAAAAGAAAATGCTATGTTTCCCCCCCCACACATACCAAAAATCATGTTTCCTGTGAATAGTTTATTCCTGTTTGTTGAGTGATGGACTAATGGCACCAAACCATGTATAGTGTAATAAGAAAAGAAAAAAAATGAAAATGTCCATCACTTTTACAATATGCCAGAGCTAGGGGTACACCTCAGTAGTAGTAGCCTTATATGTACAAGATCCTGTGGTCCATCCACAGTGATGCACCTAAACAAGTAGACCTCTTAATAGTCTTTCAGAGAAATTGAATTCGGAGTGAATTGAGTCCACTTGTATTAGATAAGTTGTATAGTCTAGAGATTCTCTAAGAATTGAGAATAAACTCAGAATAAATATGTGTAGAAAAATCACTCAAGAAATGTGATCTGTTGGCCACTTGTGATTTGTTTTTCCAGTTGGTGATAGAAAACGGGAAAACTGAAGACAGCCACTTTATAAAACCCTTGTCTGCTTGAATTTGTGCTGATGGTAAGTTCTGTATTTTTTATCCATGACTAGTCTGCAATTTTAAGAAATGTACTTCCAAAACCACAGAAGTTAAAGAGGAAACATTAAAACTATTACATATTCTAGGGCTAGGTGTGGTTGCTCGGACTTTATTTCCAGCACTCAGGAGTCAGAGGCAGGTAGATGGATCTCTGAGTTCAAGGCAACCCTGGGCTGCACAGTGAGACCTTGTCTAAAGGGGGGAAAGTACATATTCCAAAGAATAGGACCTCATGCTTGTAGGACCTCAGACTATAATAAGAGAATGGGAAAAATAAAAGAATGTATCATGACCTTCTAATTTTGATTAAAGTGCCTACCATTTTTTTGGCTTTATAATTCTCAAAATGAAAACAAATTGCCAGCAACAGTATGCATGCATATATATATATATATATATATATATATATATATATATATGCGCATATATATGCATACATAAGTAAGTTAGAAAAGGATCTACTTCTAAGAGTAAATATAAATATATAAATAAATATAAAATGTTTTTCATTTAGGGGAAATAAATTAATATGGAAGTATTCTGATTGTATAGTTGGTACAGAAGGCTGTAGAGAAAGCTATATTCAGTATGAGTTAAATCGCCATTAAGGTGGCAGGACTGTGTGCTTATATACATATGTCTATAACATGTAGCAATATACGAAAGTATATCAAACAAAATAAGCATCATTTATAGTGATTTACTAACTAAAAATGAGAACTTGAAAAATCAATATGTAATTTGTCAGACTGCTTAGGAATGAGGCGAGAAATCTATTTGTTGTTTGGTTTCTTTATTTTTCCTCCTTTTTTATTTATTTATTTATTTATTT
>NC_034613.1:41220672-41222194 GCF_900095145.1 Mus pahari | reverse complement strand
CTTTGTAGACCAGGCTGGCCTCGAACTCAGAAATCCGCCTGCCTCTGCCTCCCGAGTGCTGGGATTAAAGGCGTGCGCCACCACGCCCGGCTTTTTCCTCCTTTTTAATTTTTGTATTTTTCATGCAAGGTCACACATTAGCTTAGCTTTGCCTGGTAACACTTGTGGCCTTGGCTGCCGTCAGGCTTGTGCTATTCCTCTTGCCTCAGCCTCCAGAGCAGTAGGATGATGAAGCTGACTCACCACACCTGGCTCAAAGCCTAGACATTTCTGTGCGAACCATCATGTAAAAACATCTGATTTTAATACAGATTTATTGTTATATATGAAAGTAAATTTTGGACACTTGGAAGGGCCTAAAGGAAATAATCTGAAAGTTTATCAGTGATCTTAAAGACTGTGTGGGAAGAGTTGGTCTACTGCATGGTTGTTTTGGGAATCTTTGACTTGTACTGTGTGGTAGAGCCTAATGAGAAAATAGTTTTTATATTTTTCTCTACAAACGATGTCAGATCATAGAAAGCAATTGATTTATAAAGTCTATTTAATGACATAGCAAAGTTCAAGTGATAAATCAGTGTTCATGCAGAAGCACGGGTCTCACTTCTAAGGGAATAAGAGATGATGATCATTTATTCTGGAGCCAAAATGTGACCATGACCCAGGAACACAAATACTCTATGTTCCATCTTTAAGTACTTACATGATATTTTATTATAAAACAAAGTCATAAATCAAAGTATTTCCCAAATGCATTGGGAGAGGTCACAGGTATGTGAGTTATAACCAAGGGAAGAATTCTGATGTAGGTTTCAAAATAGATACCCTTTAGATTGGTGAAAGCTAGTGGTCTGCTAAGAATATATTTTAAGGTGTTGATAGTTACAAAGATGTTAGGTCAGACACCAGATGGCAGTGGATGGCTTTGAGAGGGATTGAAAATAGCACGAGGTAGTTTAGCCTTGGCTTGCAATACCTGTCTAACCTTAAAGTTCAGTCTAGTGATCCTAAAGTTGACTCTGTGAGCCCGGTGGCTCATGCCTTTAATCCCAGCACTTGGTAGGCAGAGACAAGAAGATTTCTGTGATTTAAAGGCCAGCCTGATCTACAAATTGAGTCCAAGACAGCCAGGGCTGATTACACTGAGAAACCTTGTCTCAAGAAAACAAAAACAAATAAACAAAGTTCAGTCTCTTGGCTTTGTAGAGTCTTTAGCACAGGGTCAGCTTCTGTTCTTCCTTCTGGTAGCTTTATTTAGTTCATAAAAGCCTAAGAAAACACTTGAGTAATCTGACTGGCATATAATATACACACACATATAGGAATCCTTCCATGTATTGCATATAATGATGAGCACTCTTTTTCCATCTGAAGGTCTTGGCCAAAAGGCTGCCAACAATTCAGCCTATAAAGTCTTTTTCAGAATATGGTGAATTACTTGGGTGATTAGAAGATGAACCAAAGAAGGACATTACCTAGAGAGGTACTCCTGAGCTCCCCTCCCCTCCCCTCCCCTCCCCTC
>NC_034613.1:41216849-41219972 GCF_900095145.1 Mus pahari | reverse complement strand
TGTTTGTTTTTTTTAAATGATCCTGTTAGCTGTGCTTGCTGGTACCTTTTTGTCTTTTTCTTTTTTTTTTTTTTTTTTTTTTTTTTTTTTTTTTTTTTTTTTTTTTTTTTTTTTTTTTTTTTTTTTTTTTTTTTTTTTTTGATTGCGATGGGCGGGAGAAGAAAGGCACGCAGTGTGAACTGTTTGTCTAGCTGGAGCACTACTGCCATCGTGAGGATGTAGGTTCAAATCCTAGAGTGCAGTCATTATCGAATTCTCGAGAGGACTTCCCGGTTTTTCCAGCTCTATTCCGTAGAGAAGACTAGCCGGCCCTAAAGTCAAAATGGTCCACCGTTTTCCGTCAAAGTCAGTCTAGGCGTTCTGAGCTGAAGTTTGGTGTTGACCGGAAAACATTTCATCAGTGTTGAAGGCAGGAGCTGCTCGCCCCTTTCCGGAAGTTGGGAGGCGGGAGTTTGGCTGTGGAAGCCTTGAGCCCAGGGACTGGGCTAGCTAGCTGTCTCTCACCCTCTGACTGCTTCACCCTTCCCTGAAGCTACATACAGCTTAAGAAACTAATTGAAAGTCTTAGCTGCTACCACCATCAACTCCCTGTTGAATTAATTGTTTTGAGACAGTCGTTCACTGAGTCAAGGCTTCCAAGGAATTATTAGGTATCTTTTTTATATAATGAATGCAAGTGAATACAAATCCCCGTAAGAAAATAAAAATCTCCGGGTCAGACTAAAGTACAAGAGAAAAAGGAAAACATCATTTTTTTTTCCCCAATTAACTTCTGTGAAGGAACATTCCTTCTCCGTGGTAAACCCCCATCTACCTTTGTAGCCCCTTTAGATTACATACGAGAGAAAATAAGCCATACTTTTCCCTCTCAGTATTATATCTTGTTTTCAGTAGTGACAGGTGGAGACCAAGTTTTAGAGCCAACCAGAAGCACCACCAAAAACCGGAAAGAGATCTCGATCTGGTTTCCTAATGCAGATATGACTAGCCAGTTAAAGACCATTCTTCACTTCCATATATATGACTTGTGTTAAGAGATGAGTCATGACACGAAGTCTGAGCAGCTTCTGTTTGTGAGAAGTTTACTGCTCAAAATGGGATACTGACATAGCTCCAAAGAAAGATATCTGAGCACGTTTTCTAGGAATCCAAAGCAAATAGGTACCTTCCATTTCATTTACTCAAGCCCAGTAAATAGAGAAGGACTATTTACAGCCTCCAATGGTGGCAGTCTCCTTGGCTAGACTTTATCTTAAAAGAAATAAGCTTTTGTGTGTCTCTCCTTCTCTCTCTCTCTCTCTCTCTCTCTCTCTCTCCCTCCCCCCCCAGTTTATTCATTTATTCCATCATTTATTTATACCCCAGTGCATCTGAACCATTAATTAATAATCAATTAATTAAATAATTGAGACTTATCTTTGGACGGTAGAGTTAGTCAGTTGGCTATAAGAACACTGTTGATACAGCCCCATTGGGAAGACATTTCCCATACACTCATTTTCCCCACTTCTTAACTCCTTGACTGTAAGTCCCTGTTAGCCTTTGCTATCTTTAGGACTGAGCCTGACTTATTTCTCCCCTGTTGAGAGAGTTTTATTTCGAGTCTTCGTTGTTTTAAAAATAACTAATTTTATCATCAATAGTAATAAGTCAAGTGAGGGTGCTTAGAAATGCCTACCTCTGTCATTGATTTTTCTGAATTTCTTTATATCTCTTAGGCCAGGCTTCTGAAGATTTGCTTATAAAGCAGCAAACAATAATTTGAGTGGTCAAAGATATGAAACAAAGCAAAGAGTAGTAGTATATAGTACTGAGAAATCAAGGGTCATGCTGAGAATGGTGGCGATTACCATGGTCCCCAGTTTGGCTTCAGACAGAAATAAGAAGTTTACTGTGTGGCTTGTCCAAGCAAGGCGAATATAAAGCAGCTGCCATGTTTCCTGATTCTCTTGCTTCTGGTTAGCATTTTCGTTTTATTTATTTACTTTTTAGATCAGAAGGGCAGGGAAGGAGTAGGGTATTTGTATGCATACCTGGAGCTTTACTGCCATCTTGCGGAAGTAGCTTCATTTTGAAAAAGATAAGCCGATTGTTTCTGTGGTACGAATAGCTGTATTAATCTAGGTCCTTGAAAAGCTGAATCTGGCATATTTTGGTGAGTTCTAGACTGGTCAGGTCTGCGTAGTGAGTCTTTGTCTGAAGAAAAAAGAATAGGGTCATGAAGATGTCATTCCCATGAGCTCAACAGTTCTAGCAGCTAATCCTGCTTTTGGGGAAATCTCAGAGGCTTGCAGATCTCAGACTTGGGTCGCTTTTTTTTTTTTCTGCAGATGGCTCCAGACCCTGGTCTATTGTCCCTGTGGCCCAACAGCTGTCAGAAGACTCTGGCACAGGAAGTGAAGGGGCAGGAGCACCACTGAAAGGGTCTGCTTACTTTGGTGCTGTGGCTCAGACAGCAATATCATGGTGAGCACTCCACCTTTGGCTGGCTGTCCAAGACATTCACAGATCAAATACATAACTCATCCTTATAGATTTCCCATTACTGCCCTGTCCACGATACTCTGAAAGAAACTAAAAGAACTCCAAAGCCTAGTATTACAGCAGGAAAGCCAATTCTTGGTCCACAGGATGAGACTTGGAACAAAATATCCCAGAAAAATCTGGATTTATCTCTCAAAGTCCTGCAAATCTTAGAACAGAGGTATCAAGCCATGACTTCCCGAGTCTGTGTGCCCTGGAAGTTGCAGGTCCTTGTCCCCAAGGCCTCTCCAGCTCCAGGATCTGCACAATGGTTGTTTTAGGGTTCAGATCATAACTTAGGCCCTAGTAATATGCTTATGCCTAAGGAAGTCTAGCTAAGAACAGAGTCCAGGTCTTTTCCAATCCCTCAGGCCTCATCTTTGCATACTGCTAAGATTCATGGGAAGGAAGCTGGTACATGTGCTGCTTTCTTCAAAACTCTGGCCGCGTGGTGGCAGTAGGGATTCAGATACCGCCAGAACCGCCATCTTTACATCCTCTTCTCCCGCCCTCCTGTGTTTGAAAAAAAAAAAAAAAAAAAAAAAAGAAAAAAAAACAAATCTCAAACAGGAAAAAAGACTGCCCTCCATTTTGTGCAAA
>NC_034613.1:41214247-41216818 GCF_900095145.1 Mus pahari | reverse complement strand
CATACTGCTAAGATTCATGGGAAGGAAGCTGGTACATGTGCTGCTTTCTTCAAAACTCTGGCCGCGTGGTGGCAGTAGGGATTCAGATACCGCCACCAGCGCCATCTTTACATCCCAGTGTACCCCCCTCCTGTGTTTCATAAAAAAAAAAAAAAAAAAAAAAAAAAAACAAACTGTTCTCTGACAGGAAAAAAGACTGCCCTCCATTTTGTGCAAATCAGTAGAGCAGGTTAACAGAGCAGCCATTTTACTTTTGTTTTCTTTCTCAAACTAAAACCACATGCTCCATGCGGACTTTTGTGTTTTCCCTACGTAAATTGTCACTGGAGTTTTGTTCACTAAAGTGTGATTTCTTTCCCATAGTGGTACTTGTCCAATGCATTGGCCATTGCCTTTTTAATGCTGTAAATGATGTGGACAAAGGCAGAGAGGGAAGGCAGAGAGGGAAGATATTTCGTAAAGTCAATGCACAAGTTCCCCTTTAGTTCTTTGTATTGAACCCAGCCAGATCCATGAGTACACTAGGCAGGCTCCTTTGCTATAACTTTAGACCATGTGTGTATATATACATATATGTTTATATTTCTTACATATATTTGTAGTTATATAATTTTATATAGATAATAGATAACGCTTATACTATTTATACATATAAATATATAACTATGATTATATAATTACTATATTTATATAACCATATGATTTTACATACATATTTGAACTGCAGATTGACCTTGGGGCCTCAGGCGAGGTGGGAAGTCAGTCCTCTACAATAGAGCCATACATGAAGGACATTTTCCTTTTGAAGCAAGGCCTCCCAGTGTTGCTTCGCTTGCCCAGGAATTTAACTCTGTTGACCGGACTGCTTTGAAAAGTAAGGTCCAGAGCCTCAGGAATAAGTGGAATTACTAATCTTTCCCTCTTCTGATATCTTGCTTTCCTTTTTTCCCCTTAGGCAAGGTCTTACTTTGTGACTCCAATTCCCAAGACTCCCGCTCCAGGCCTGTCTAGGCTCTGTCTGAGATTAGAAGTTTGTTCTATCAAGCCTGACCCAGATAGTCTATAGGCTGGTTACTGTCCAGGGCAGGAGGAAGTGCTTTGTGCTTTTGCATTGGCCTGAGGCATCAGAGAAGAAGGGTGGCAGCAGTCATTCCCACACCTCAGTCACTTTCTACATTGCTCTACTGAGTACTTAGCAGTGTCTATCAGAGGTCACTCTGAGTTCTGTCATTTTCTCCCATGAGAATTCAGTCCATTTCAATGTCATGAGTTATGTTCCACCACTTGCTATGATGTTTATTGGGGAATGGTACATGGGAGGCATTGTTTCCTAATCTTTGGTAGAATTAGAGTACCTTGTTGTTGAGATGGAGTTTCTCTGTGGAGCCCTGACTGTCCTGGAACTCACTCTGTAGACCAGGCTGGCCTTGAACTCAGCAATCCACCTGCCCCTGCCTCCCAAGTGCTGGGATTAAAGGTGTGTGCCACCACGCCCGGCTGGTACAGTGCCTTGTATGATCTCTCATTACTAAGAATGATGCTTTCATAGCACTCTGAAAGACAGTATGCTGGCTGTAAAGTAGTGCCAAAACTTGTTTCAAAGCAAGTGATAAACTTGTTGAGTATGTATGTGCACATCATTTTCACATATACATGTATGCATATATATTTTGATTTTATTTCACACTATCTAAATCTATACTAAAATTGGATGGGATAGGTACATTATAGTTTTGATTAGACCAGTTTATATTTAATAAAGAGTTGAGGAAAATGAAATTACAGAATTGTTGTCAATTTTGCTTATCAATATTATAAGAGCAATGTTTAAAAGATGCTCTAAAATTTAGAACCATAGATTGAGGTGCTTTTGTTTGAGCTAGGGTCTCTACTTCTGAGTGGCCTGGAAATTTGCAGTGATTTTCCTTCCTGGGATGGTTATTGATGTGGGCAACCATAGCAGGCCTGTGAGATATTTTATTTAACCAATCTTTGGCTTACTTGCTTGTATTGCATAATTCCTTTGTTGGAAACAATGACACAAAGGATGTGTTAATGGCAATTTGAGAACAGGTGTTCCGACCCTGAGGACTCTGGCTACATGAATGGGTTAATCACTGTTGGAACTATAAGATGTTGACAGAATTGAAGTTGGGAGTGAGGTTTTTTTGTTTGTGTTTTTGAAAGGGGATCTATGAAGGCCTAGTTGCATTGAACTACATGAACCAGGTTGCTCAGGACCAGAGTTCAGTCAGACATCAGGAGCAAGCACTGGAGGCCGGGTGCTGCTGGATCCAGATGGGAGCCATGCAGGATTTGTCCATCGCCTGCACACACTTCTTCCCAGGAGAAGAAGAGTGAGGAAGGTGGGGGCCTCAAAGCTTCCTTTCCTTTCTGTTTGGCTTGCTATGTTTTTATATTTCTTTTTATCCATTTCATTATTTATTTAGTTCAAAAGCAGGTCCAGTCTCCTTAGATATGGCATTGATATAAAATGCAAACTAGAAGCTAAATTTTAGAAGTACAGCATAGCATGCCTCTGACACAGACAAGAATGCCACAGTTAGTGGA
>NC_034613.1:41211804-41214107 GCF_900095145.1 Mus pahari | reverse complement strand
AGGCAGACTAGAATCACGGGACCCTTCAGAGTATTAACCCAGACCCTGGTGACTGAGGTCCAGTACCAAGTGCACAGCTGTGCTGAGGTCCAGGGACAGGAAGCAGAGGGCGGGATCCACCCCGCTCAGCTGGCAATGTTAATCTACCAGCTGCTGGCCTAGGGCAGCAGGGCGCCTCGCTCTCCAGGTTCTGATGAGAAAGCACTGCGGTCTGAGTTTCTGTTGGGGCCTGAGGAGAAGTCAAGGCAGTCGAGCTAGGCACCCACAGCTGCTCCTGCTGTCTGCAATCGGCCGCCATCTTCTGCCATTGCTAGGACTCACGGAAGGACAGTGGCGGTATGAGTTTTGAAACCGTGTCCTCATGGTGGCAGTAGAGCTCCACACAAGAGCTGGTGAGTGCTTAGCACCCGCCTTTTCTGTCTGAAAAAAACGCCAAACAAAGATGGCTGTCCTGAGTTCTGCCCAACTTTATGTAGTTTTTTTGGTTTGGTTTGGTTTTTGTTTTTGTTTTTGTTTTTTTTTTTTCAAGACAGGGTTTCTCTGTATAGCCCCTGGCTGTCCTGGAACTCACTTTGTAGACCAGGCTGGCCTCGAACTCAGAAATCTGCCTACCTCTGCCTCCCAAGTGCTGGGACTTTGTATAGTATAAAAGGTATTTTATTTTTGTCATGTGTTCCAGGTGAAGCCAATCTGAGGCCCTAGCTGGTGGGCGTCTTTTCCTTCTGTTATGTAGGGTGTTTCCTTTTTCGCTCTTTATAACTGTTGATTTTTATGCTTTCCAGATACTTAATGGTTTTCCTAAAATTTTTGTGCGATTAATTTTGTGTAGGTTTTACAGGATAAGGATATGCTTGGAGATTTAGAAGCAAAGGAGTATGCTGAGCCCTGGTCCTAGTGAACTACATGAGGCAGGCTGGCCTGGGCCTTTCCAGGAGGCTTCTGTCTTTCCCCCTGGGAGTTCCAGGTTATCTAAGTCCATGCTACTATGCCCAGCAAACAGGAGTAGGTTCTACCTTGTCTTAAATAACATCAGCAAACAAACACTTGGCAGTTGATAATTATATCCCAAAGATGATGTCCATGCTTCCCAGTTTTCTCCTCTCTCTGCTTACATCCTCCATGCTTACCCTTTGAAGGACAAGTCAGTCCAAGGGAAGTATACCAGGTCTGAACGGAGAGTGTTCAGTGGAGAGTTACTTCTGAAAAACAGTAACAAAGTCCTAGACATCCACCATCCTGGGCCTTTGTCTCTTGATATTGGTTATGGTCATTTTTTTAGGCTTGAGTGTGGGAGAGGAGTAGTCACACTGGCCTTTGTGGCCATATGTGGTGCCCTCCTGCCATCCTGCAGATAGAGTGACAGTGCAGAGCCATTATAGCTTCATTCCCATGAGTCCTAGCAGTGGGGGAATAATGCCAGGTAGGATAGTTTGGGTTCCACACTGGGACAGTGACTTTCCTCTAGAGCAGGAGAAGTGTGGGCCCCAGTAATGTCTTGGAGCTGAAAAGGGCCAACAGCAGAGCTGTAGGGAAAAGCTGACACAGAAGTTGTGGGCCAGGCCTCTGGTTCTTTCTATCAGGGAAGAAAATGCAGGCTCTTGGTGGAGAAGTATGTCTCCACCTCTTTGTAGCATGTGTAACATGCTACACATTTTAAGCTGTGTCTTCTTGCTAAGACACAGAGACTCCCAATGTAGCCCAAGCTGCCCTAGCACACATTATATAGTCCAGGCTCCTCTCAGAGGTGCGTTTCTTGATTGCCAAGGGTAAGTGTAAGACTGAAAGTATAACAAAGTATAAAGGCAATAACATAACACTTGTATGTAATCGGCCTGTAATGTAAGAAATTCTTGTGTTGCTGCTCCAGTGTGAACTAATGAAACCCCCATTGAGAATCATGAGAGATCCATTTGGAAATCACAGCCATTGGAGAGACCTGTGTTTCTCCAAGTAGGCATGGACATAGCATTCCGTGTTGACAGGTATCTGCATCCTCTTTACAGAGCCACTAAAGTGAGCCTGCCACAGGTCACACAGGGCCTTTTGTCTGGGGCTCCTGTGTGGACCTCACACAGAGCAAGGTACCCAGGGAAGTCTAAGTGTGATCTGGGTAACCAGGGCATGTCCTGATACCTAGGTTTGCGTCTGTTGAGGCACCAAGGTGGCAGTGTGTTCTTTTTCTCCCTAGAACTGGCCCCTGGGATTTGCTGCTCAGGACCAGAGTTCAGTCAGACATCAGGAGCAAGCACTGGAGGCCGGGTGCTGCTGGATCCAGATGGGAGCCATGCAGGATTTGTCCATCG
>NC_034613.1:41145894-41160423 GCF_900095145.1 Mus pahari | reverse complement strand
CACAAAGAGGATGTCCATGCTTCCCAGTTTTCTCCTCTCTGCCTACATCCTCCATGTTCACCCTTGGAGGGACAAGTCAGTCCAAGGGAAGTATAACAGGTCTGAATGGAGATGGTTTAGTGGGGAATTACTTCTGATAAACAGAAACAAAGTCCTAGACATCCACGATCCTGGGCCTTTGTCTCTAGATATTTGTTATGATAGGTTTTTTGTTGTTGTTGTTGTTGTTGTTGTTGTTCTTTTTTTGTTTCTTTTTTTAGGCTTGAGGGTGAAAGAGGAGTATCCAGGATTGCCATTGTGGCCATATGTGATGTCCTCCTGCCATCCTGCAGGCAGAGCGACAGTGCAGAACCATTACAGCTTCATTCCCATAAGTCCTAGCAGAGAGGAAACAAAGCCAGGTAGGATAAGTGTGGTCACCAGTAATGTCTTGGAGCTGAAAAGGGTCAACAGCTGAGCTGTAGGAAAAGCTGACACAGAAGTTGTGGGCCAGGCCTTTGGTTCTTCCTATTTGGGGCATGTCTAGAAGAATCCTCAGGGAAGAAAATGCAGGCTCTTGGTGGAGAAGTATGTCTCCACCTCTTTGTAGCATGTGTAACATGCTACACATTTTAAGCTGTGTCTTCTTGCTAAGACACAGAGACTCCCAATGTAGCCCAAGCTGCCCTAGCACACATTATATAGTCCAGGCTCCTCTCAGAGGTGCGTTTCTTGATTGCCAAGGGTAAGTGTAAGACTGAAAGTATAACAAAGTATAAAGGCAATAACATAACACTTGTATGTAATCGGCCTGTAATGTAAGAAATTCTTGTGTTGCTGCTCCAGTGTGAACTAATGAAACCCCCATTGAGAATCATGAGAGATCCATTTGGAAATCACAGCCATTGGAGAGACCTGTGTTTCTCCAAGTAGGCATGGACATAGCATTCCGTGTTGACAGGTATCTGCATCCTCTTTACAGAGCCACTAAAGTGAGCCTGCCACAGGTCACACAGGGCCTTTTGTCTGGGGCTCCTGTGTGGACCTCACACAGAGCAAGGTACCCAGGGAAGTCCTTTCTGTTTGGCTTGCTATGTTTTTATTAGACTCATAGCTGCTTGGTAACTTTAGCACCAGGGTATCGGATACAACCTTTTTTCCTATGTGTGTAACATTAGAAGAAACACCAGGACAACAAAATACCTGCTTTTCCACTTTAAAAGTATGTATAACATCAGAATACACAGAATCAATTTATTCTGTAATACAGATGCTTCCTTTTCCTCTTTGGCCAACAGGTCCCAATATAGTATTCCAGGCTTGAAGTCTTGGCTATCCTGTGACCCTTACTTTTGCCTCTTAATTAAAGGAGTAACAGTAAGATGCCACATTTGGCCCATATGATAAAAAACACTGGAGAAGTTATAATAATTTGTTAAAATTAGACCAATGTTAATGATATTTGTAGTCTAGACTTTTCCTTTCTTTCTTTATCAGATAGTCTTTTCGGTGCCCAGACTGTGTTGAATTTGAGGTGAATCCCAGGTCAGTCTCAGAAGTGCTTAGATCAGATGCCCTACACCTCCAGACTTGGCTTTACAGTACAGACCTTTGACCTGGATTGTGACTTTAGTTCTGTTTAGTTCTGTTACAGTACTACCTTATTGGAACATGTAAATTGGGGTAATATAGATATACATTCCTAAGTGAATGTCACTCATGGTTTGGCTTCAGTATCTCTAATCCCTTTGGAGGCAAGGGTTGTATTTTTGTATGAACAGTGAGTCTTGAGATGGTAATACAGAAACAAAATGGCTGCCTTACGAGCTGGCTCTGAGTTTCAATGGCTCTGATTAAAAATGCCTTAGTTGCTGGCATTTTTAGTCATGGAAAATGATTTCTTTCAGATGAGATGGGTGGGAGAGGAGGGGTACACAAAGGGTCCACTACAACACTGCTGTCCCCATGAGGACATAGTTTCAACAGACTTGGTACCTCCAGTTTCCTTCCCTTCAGGGCCCTGGCCTTGAGGATTCTGGAAAAGGATTGGGCATTACTTTCGTTCTACAACCTGAAGAGAGAACTGAACCCTACCTGGACATTGGTGCAGAACAAGAGGGTGACATGGACCAGTAGCAGTGAGGCTATTGAATACCATAGGTGTTGGCTGTAGGTGCATGTATATCCCGGCAGTGTGCCTGCCAAGGTCCAAGGACAATCTATAGGTGGTGTTTATCTCCTTCAAAGAGGGTGCTGGAGATGGAGCAGAGGTCCTCAGGCATACATGTAATCTCAGTACCACAAAGGGGTGGTTGTCCTCTGACAGCCAGAGGACACTGTACATAAATTCATACATAAAGAAATGAGTAAAAAGCACTTGGATTTGTGATTCATGGGCTTTCTTTCTACTTTTTCCTACTGCAGAAATATCACTGAGCACATCAAGCCTGAACGCACATGCTTCAGAGAGAACATAGGCAAAAGAGAGGCACCCTGATGATGAATGGTAGTCACTTGCGGTCTTTGCTTTGAATTGCCAATAGGTAATATAAAAGTAAAATGGCCGCCTAGTAAAACTAGTTGCCTGAGTCAGCAGAGTCCTTTTTTTTTTCAGACCAAATGGGTGGGAGAATAGGCTGTAAGATGGCATTGCAGAACTTGTCTAGAACTCTGCTGCCCCCAAGAGGAATTAGTTTCCACAGGACAGCAGCAGTTTCTTTCCCATAGGCCCTTGCTAGGAGGGCTGGACTTTGAACCAAAGCTCATTGTCTTCCCATGCACCAAGAGATGCCAGGAAGCTGGTGTAAATCCTCATAGAACCTGAAGGTTGAGCGGCCTGAAGTGGATCACAAGCGATCAGGGATTCTAAAACTGTGCTGTTCCCAGCTTGTATTTGAAAGTGGGAAATAAAAGATAATTGCAAACTCTGCAGTCAAGATTGCTCCTGCTTGTAATCCCAGTGTTCAGAAGGTAGAAAAGGACTACTGTGAGCCGGGCCAGCCTGGGCTAGAGAGAAGACTTTGTGTCAAAGAACAAACTTCTAAAAAGGACAGTCTTGTGGGGTAGAGCCATGGCAGTAGAAGAAGGGTGTGTGTCGGTTTGTGTGTGTTTATTAGTCTTGCCCGTGCTAGAAGCAGAATTTCATGTACCATCACAGTGCTCCCACTGTACCATACCTGCTGGATCCAGAACTGCAGAAGGGTAAGACCAGCAAGGACAAGCCAGTTCCAGGTGACACAGGTGTTTGGAAAAGGCCTGATGTGTACCCAACTGTTTGAAGGAATGGGGGACCCAAAACATGGGGCAAAGAACACGGGGCAAAGAATTATGCTTCCATCCAGGAAAGCAAACATGTGAGGGGCTGGTGGGTGGAATAGATTCCATATGAACATTTTGAAGATGAGTAATTGACACAGTAGCAAGACCCATACAATTTACTTTATCATCTCTTAAATGCCTTCTCAAGTAAAATACAGAAGTCCATATATTCAAAATATATACTAATATGAATATAGTTTAAGGTGATGACAAAGACTTTGTGTAAAGCTATGTCTGTTAATGTTGAAGACTGTTAGAATGTATTTATGGGCAACATGCATATCGATTTTATAATTTAATAACTAAAGGGATGTTCGTGAAAATCTTGAGTGTATGAGAATGCTGTAGCTATGTACCGAAAGCTCTCAGTGCGCACAGCTGGGTGAGACTGTATTTGAGAAGCCAGGTTTAAACATCTTTTGTTGAGGTTTTCTTTTTCCCACTGTTTTTTGAAAATGTGGTTTGCTTTTTCTATTTAGAATCGCCACACTTAGAAAGTCCACCTAGGCTGGCCTATAACTGTCAATTCTCTCTCAGTCTGGCATTATAGATATGTAAAGTTAAGCATTAAACAACAACAAAAACTATGTAGAGATCCTCTCTCAAAAACAAACAAAATTATCACTTCTGAGTACTGAAATAATCTTGAGATTCCTCCCTATACATTTTTATATCTGATTCCTCATTATACTAATTTTATATGTATTATGCATGAAATACATTTACTTAAGTACTTACATCTATGATGAATAAATATGAATAAAAAACAATAATTTGTCATAAATAAGCTACAAGAAGACTTTTATTGGGTCCTGGAGAGATAGGAGTTAAGAGCTCTGGCTGCTCTTACAGAGAACCCTGATTCAATTTCCAGTGTCCATATGGTGATTGACCACCATCTATCATGCCAGTTTCCAAGGATCCAGTGCCCTCTTCTAACCATTGTAAGCACCAAGCATGTGAGTACAATACATATATACATACATGCATAAATACAGGGAAAACACAAAGGTAAAAATGAATAAATTAATAAAAAGACTTCTGTGTATGAACAAAAAAAATCCTAAAAAGCAGCTGTATGTGGCTGTGAGTAAAAGCCTAGAAGAGCCAGGTAGTGGTGGTACATGCCTTTAATCCTAGTGCTTGGGAGGCAAAGGCAGGAGGATTTCTGAGTTCAGGGCCAGCCTAGTCTACAGAGGGAGTTCCAGGCTAGCCAGGGCTATACAGAGAAACCCTGTCTCAAAATACAAAATCCTGGAAGGAGTCAGTCTTCAGAGGCTGATAAAATCACAGTCCTGTGGAGAGATTGGGATTTCGCTGATTCAGAAGACAATTACTTTATCTTGGGCTAGTTTAGGACAGCCATTCTTATTCCTTGTCCCACTCACTCTGTATGTGAACTAACACCTCATGATAATACATAAAATCCCCTTAAAAGCTATTGACTTAGCAGATCACTAGCTTCCACCTACCCAAGAGCTAAGAATGTTATCAGGTAGCATCTTGGAGCTATAGAATAGAATAGCTTCCCCCATCAAGTTGCACCCACCTCTCCCATGTATCCACTAATGTCTTTTAAACTTGCCCTGATTTATGATTTTGTTTGATGTATAAAAGTATAAAAAACCTGTGTTCCCAGGCCATGGTGACTCAAAATGGATCAAACAATCCTTATTGCCTTTAAGTTGAGAACTGTGGTCTTTATGTCAACCTATGAATGTTTTATTTTCTACATTCTAGACCTTGCTATTATTTAAAAGTGTCAAGAAATGTCCAGAAAGTAGAACTTATTAGAAATAAAATGCAGTGTAATTAAGTTTATTTAAAAAGTTAAGTCAGCTTGATCCCTAGGCACAAAAGGCCTAGGTCAGAATGTGGACAATGGTTTGAAGTCAATCTGAATGAGAACCACAATTTGCTCTTCTCAAATCTTGATGTTTATGAATTTTCTTTTCTTTCCTAGGCCTGGATCCCCTAGGTTTGCCACCAGGACCACCAGAAAGTTGGTTAAATAGAGAAGCACTTGATAGAAGGCTCCTGGACAAGGATGGCCTTGGCCATCTGGATTCTGACTTCTTCAAAAAGATGTCTGATGGGAGATGAGAGTGGGTGCCTTAGATCTCACTTGTTTAACATGTTTTTGGTGCTGGGATGAGATTCTAGCCATTCCTAATAAATATGCTATTGGAAACAAAGGGAAACCAAAAATTTAGTTCTTATATAGGCTCACTCTAAGTCAGAATGAAAAAAAAAGAGGCTGAAAACTGCATCTCTTGCAGATGTTTTGTTGTTTCCTCAGATTGGAATGGTCGGAGCAGAGCAAGATCCTTGATGGGCCAATACTGTTATCTTGCCGCACAAGTTCCAATATGTAGATAACTTCTGCCACACAAGGTTCTAGAAGCCCCTAAAAGTGAGTCTATGGGTGCTCAAATGGTTGCAGACTCTGCTAAACATTACATTATATTCCTCCGTGGGTACCCTGGAGCCATTCACTAGAGTAGACTTGATATATTATGATAACCTAGTGTAGTCTTGATATATATTCAGTAGTGTAGTCTTGATATATATATGATAACCTAGTAAACAGGACCTGAACCAAATGTATAGTTGTCCTGAGGTACAGGAAGAATAAGTGGAGGGGCAGAACTTCACAGTTTGCTTTTTAAAAGATTTTTAAAAGTTACTTATTGGGATTGGAGAAATGGCACAGCGGTTAAGAGCACCGACTGCTCTTCCAGAGGTCCTGAGTTCAAATCCCAGCAACCGCATGGTGGCTCACAACCATCTGTAATCGCATCTAGTGTGTCTGAAGACAGCTACAGTATACTCATATACATAAAATAAATCTTTTTTTAAAGTTACTTATTTTGTACTTGCTATTGTTTGATCATTTCTAATCATATGTATATATCTGTGTAAGGGTAAGTAGCTACCACCCCTCTTGATTGATAGGAACCATGTCAGACCCCACAAGAGCAGTGCATAAAGCTGACTCATTCCTCCAACCCCAAGCAAGGTCTCAGTAACTGTTATTTCCTCTGTGGAGTCTCTTCGCAAGCTCATCCGGGACCACGGAGTTTTCTTTAGAAATGACTGATTTACTATGACTGAAGAAGCTATGAGGAACTCAAAACTCCAAAAGCATAGTACTTCAACCACAACGCATACAAATGACTTCCAGGGGACTAAGCAGTAGACAAAGGCCACAAAGAGCACGCATTTATCTCTAGGAGGAGCTCTGTGGGCTTTCCACACTTGAGGATCCCAGGTTGTGGTCCCAATGCCTTTCTGTAACATTATGTTAGACAGAGGCAAATTTAGTCTACTACTTCCTCAGGGTCTAGAAGAGTGGTTCTAAGCCTTCTAAATGCTACCGTAACCTTTTAATCCAGTTCATCATGTGCTGAGCCCCAACCATTAAATTATTTTCCTTTTTCCTTCATAAGTGCAATTTTGCTATTATGAATCTTAACCTAAATATTTTTGGAGGTAGAGGTTTGCTCAAGGGGCTTTGAAGCACAGAGGTTGAGAACTGCTTGTCTTGACTGAAGCATCATTAGTATCTATGGGTCTCCTAAATTCTTTGACAGTGACATGTTGGCCCAGCGTGGAGCCTAATCATCTACCAGCTCCTTGCCTTTCAGGTCAGCTCCATGGAGAACTCAGGGTTTCTAATGAACTTCCTTGTATCTTCAGTGTACATTTAGATCATCTGGGAATCAGCATGTTGAGCACTCTGCCCAATCCATCCTTGATATAGAGAATGGGAAGCCAGGATATATAGTTCCCTCTGGCCCTGTGATTTACTTTAGTCCGTCTTACCAGTCAAGTAGTTTGCTAGAGTATCATTTTGTCTCCACCATAGACTGATTTGGTGAATAAAGGCCAAAAAGGGAGAAAGTGCTTCAAGCCTGAAGAACACCTTTGTTTTCTGTTTTGAGAGACAAGGTTAGCCTGGCATGGTGGCGCACACCTTTAATCCCACCACTTGGGAGGCAGAGGCAGGCGGATTTCTGAGTTCGAGGCCAGCCTGGTCTACAGAGTGAGTTCCAGGACAGCCAGGGCTACCCAGAGAAACCCTGTCTCGAAAAACCAAAAAAAACAAAAAAAAAGAGAGAGAGAGACAAGGTTTAGCTGTGTGTCCCAGAGTAGCATTGCCTCAACCTTAGGCTTGTGCTAGTTTGTCAGTATTTCAAGACATCTCCAGCAAAAACCTCACAAATCTAAATGTTCATTTGCTTCCTGTTTGATACCTACACCCTCTCCTGTCAAGCTGTTTGCCTATGAGGAGTGTTCTGACATATCTGCAACCAAAAGAAATAGTTCTTGCTAAAGTCTTCAGACACTTGGGCATACCTGAGACTTTCCTAACCACACCTCTTGCTGTGCGATTTCTGGAACAGAGCTATGTTTCTAAGTCACTGCAATAATGTAGCCATTTGACTTAGAGTGGAGATGTTAGTTCAAGGCCTGCCAACTCAAGCTCTAAAGGGCTAGAGAAGGAAAGGCCTGCACACATGAGCCTGAATTTGTCCTTCCATGGGCTTCTGGCATCCTCAGTGAGCAGAAGCATGGCTCCACTTAAGGCTCTGTGTACTTCACTTTCCACACCAAGGTAGACCTGGCATCTTGGCCTCTCTTCAGGCACACAGGCATGGCGTCTCTGTGTTAAAATTTTTCAGATCGTGTGCCTCTGGTTGCAGACACACTGTGGGTACAGGCTTTCAAGTAAGTAGTTGTTCACTCCTGGCTTCCAGGTAGGATCTCAAGTTAGACAAAGCTCGAGGCAAATACTTAGGTTGCCGTGAGCCTTCCTTGATGATGGGTGTGGGCTACAACTCACCTATATGAGATTTAAAGATACCAGAGAGCGAGCCTTCAAAACCATGTGTCCTCTCTCTGACATCATTCTAAGGGGAAAAATGTGTCTCTTGTCAATCACCGTTCCCAAAGCACAAAACATAGGTGGTTAAGACTTTTTAGACAAATCTGTCCTGGTTATGAGGACAAGCACTTTGGGTTCAGCCTGTCATCACTGGCTTAGCAGCAGGTCTTCTGTCTACCATACACCATTGGGTTGCTTCTCTGATGCTTCAGAAAAAGCAATCATTGTCTTTGGTGTATATACTGTATTAGTATACTCTTACGTGCTTTTTGAGCTCACTGAAAGCTGCCTCTGGAGGAGGGACTTGGCCTCTTACTTGACACCCAAACATGTATGAAAGCGCACCTAAACTTCCTGTCCTGGGGTCAGTCTAGACCCCTTGGTTCAGGGAAAAGGAGATCCATAAAACAGCCCATGAGTAAGGCACTGTGTGTTTAAGACCAGCTCAGGGAAAATGTATTCCCAGCAGAGATTCTTTTTTTTTTTTTTTTTTTTTTCATTTTAAAAAATTTACTTTTTTAAATTTTCTGAAATAAAAATATAACCACATCATTTCCTCCCTTTCCTTTCTCACTTTAACCACTACTATGGATTCCTGCCCCAAGATTCATGATCTCTTTGCCTTTAGTTCTTTATATAAATGTATAAATACGGGGCTGGTGAGATGGCTCAGTGGGTAAGAGCACCCGACTGCTCTTCTGAAGGTCCAGAGTTCAAATCCCAGCAACCACATGGTGGCTCATAACCATCCGTAACAAGATCTGACGCCCTCTTCTGGAGTGTCTGAAGACAGCTACAGTGTACTTACATATAATAAATAAAAAAAAATGTATAAATACAGTCTGCTCACTCACTCTGTATAAAGTTGTATAATGTTCCTTGCTTGTGTATGATGTCAGGTATGACCATTTGGCATTGGATAACCAAATGGTTGGCTCTTAAATGGGAAAAACTATTTCTTCCACTCTCAGCGTTCTTTTTTTTTAATTTTTATTTTATTATATATTTTCTTCATTTACATTTCAAATGCTATCCCAAATGTCCCCTATACCCTCCCCCCACCCTGCTCCCCTACCCACTTACTCCCACTTCTTGGCCCTGGCCTTCCCCTGTATGGGGCATATAAAGTTCCAGCAGAAGTTCCTAATGCTTATTCTATAACAGGAAGGCGCCTGCAATGCACACAGTTAATGAGATACTTACCTCTAGATGGGTCTTCATCTGGAGATCCTCAGTCAGTAACTGCAGCATCAGTTTTAACAGGGCTTCTTCAGTTGATTTCTACAGGATATTGTAAGCATTGATTTGATGGTGGTTTGTTCTCTGTTACCTTTCTCTGTATGGTACCTGTACTCATACAAAACCAAAGGGATAGTATGTTACATCATTTTCTGGACCATATGGAATAAAAAAAAATCCTTGTGTTTCCTATGAGATTTGCCTGCGAATTTACAAGGCCTCATTGTTAGCAATATGCATACAATAATCTTAATTTATTATATTACGTTATTCATAAAGCTCAGATTCAAATATCTAATGTTAGTTACTGTGATAGTAAGGCAGGAAATAAAGGAACTTATAAGTAGAGGGAACTCATAAATATTAAAAGGATATAGAAACCATCCTATGTTAAGATTATTGGATGTTTCAAAGATGGGAGAAAAGATACTAAAAAGAGTCAAAGGGTGCTTCCAAGCCCCAATGACCCCTGAGGACAAAAATTCAACTGGCCTTGACAGTAAAAAGAAAAAATAGATTTTGGCCAGCTGCATGTACTTAAGCCAGCAGAAAGTATAACCAAAGGTTAAAATAGATATAACTTAACTATTGTAAATATATTTAAATTTTTACCTTTGATTCTATGAGCATAAATTGTGTGTGTATACATGTATATATATATAAATCTTACTTGCCAGATATTAGGCTTAAGTCTATGTGAGATGTGTTTTAGAAAACCATTTTTTTTACATATATATAAGAAAATACTGGGTAGATACAGTGTTCCAAACCTTAGTTCATTCAAGACTTCAGCACTTACAGACACAATCCCACTATTCTAACATAAAAATCATAGTTAATTATCTTCTCTTCCTCTAGACGCCACCTGAGGGGAGCCTCCCATTAGGATTTGAGCCCCTCCAACATCTGTCAAAGTACCCTTTACTGAAGTAGTGTGATTTTCCTTCCTAGAAAGCCCTTCCCTGGTGTTAGAGACTTTGGCCCCACACCCATGCCATGCAGCTCTGCCAGAGTCTTCCTCCTTGACTCAACCCTCTCTGGGTGACTGAGAGATTCACACCTGGGCTATCCTGGGAATGTCTTTCTAAACTAATAACATTGTTCTTGAGTTTCCTTCTAAGTCATTTCTTAAATTATTGTATAAATGAGACTAAGAACCTTTAGAAGGGCTCCCAGTTTCCCTGGCAGCATGTGATATTCAAGGTGGGCTCCCCAAATTTCTCAGAAGAGAAAGACATGAACAAAAACAGTCCAAAAAGTGAGTTTTTTCTTTTTGACGTTTTAGTCTCTCTCTGTCTCTGTCTCTGTCTCTCTCTCTCTGTGTGTGTGTGTGTGTGTGTGTGTGTGTGTGTCCACAGAGGACAGAAGAAAACTTTATTGGCTTCCCTTGAGCTGGAGTTAACTGGGCTCTGTGAGCCGCCTGAAATGGCTACTGAGCTATATCAAGTCCCATTATTATTATTATTATTATTATTATTATTATTATTATTATTATTATTATTAGTTGCTTTATAAGTGGTTTTGGTGCTGCTTTTCTTCATGATTAGCACTCTGGGTGGTGTCCTGGGTAGTTTTCTGTCAACTTGGCATAAGCTAGAGTCATCTGAGAGGAGGAAACCTCAATGGAGAAAATGTCTCTTTAAGATCCAGTGGTAGGCAAGCCTGAGGAAAATTTCCTTAGTGATTGATGGGGAGAATACCCAGCCCATTGTGAGGTGTGGCCATTCCTGGGCTGGTGGTCCTGGGTTGTGTAAGAAAGTAACCCAGTAAGCAGCACCCCTCCATGCCCTATGCATGGGCTCCTGCTTCCTGCCCTGTTTGA
This sequence comes from Mus pahari, assembly GCF_900095145.1. Classification (NCBI taxonomy): domain Eukaryota; kingdom Metazoa; phylum Chordata; class Mammalia; order Rodentia; family Muridae; genus Mus; species Mus pahari. Next base: position 41,149,177 of record NC_034613.1, on the reverse strand, counting down.
GTTCCTGTCTGGAATTCCTTCAAGAATGAACAGTAATGTGGAAGCATAAATAAACCCTTTCCTCTCCAATTTGGTTTTGGTCATGGTGTTTTATCACAGCAATAGAAACTCCAAGATGCTGACATTTCCTAAATCCTAGGCAAACATTCTTTAATGTGCTACTGAGGATGTGTTAAGTAATACAACAAAGAGAGAAAGCACGAGTACACATACAGCCTATGGTATTGCAGGAAATAGTGAAGAGTGTTTCCTGCCATGTGTCCCAGACCACCCCAGCCAGGTATGAGGGTCCCTGGGATGTGGGTTCTCTAGACCAGTTGGGTAAGGATTCAGCGGTGACAGACAGACACAGAGGCAGTTTGAATCTGAGTGTATTTTGCAACTCTCATGCAAGGGATATTATGCATAGAGAAACAGGTGTTACAGCTCTGAAAAGCTGTGTTCAGTGAAGCAGTACAATAGAAAGGATATTGTAATAATCATTTGGCACAGCAAAATACAAAATTGTTCAAGTATTACAACTTCAAAAAGATGCATTGAATGAAGCAGCCAGGTAGAATAAATATTATGATCATTTGATACATCAAAATACAAAATTCATCTAAGTCTAGTAGCAAATTTCCAAGAAGAAGCTAGTAAATTTTTATATCAGTTACTGCTACTCATTTTTTTTTTCCCCCAGGGTTTCTTTGTGTAGCCCTGGCTGTCCTGGAACTCCCTATGTAGATCAGGCTGGGCTCGAACTCAGAAATCCACCTGCCTCTGCCTCCCAAATGCTGGGATTAAAGGCATGCGCCACCTCTGCTCTGCTATTTAAGGCTTTCTTAAGCAATATACCAAAACCTACTTCCGATGAAACACATGCAGCCATATAAAATATTGTTGGTAAAGTTTATATTTATCAATACTATCTTATACATGATTTATAAAGTAAAGCTCTGGTTTTCCTGGGGATGAGGTCATGTTTAGTGACTTCATTTCAAGGGATGGTTTTGTAGCCATAATATTTGCTTAAGATCTTAGCCTAGGCTATCAGGAATATCTAATATATAGGAAAAGGAATAGAAAACATAAAACAGATACATTGCCAAAAGAACTACAGCTCAATAATTTTTCTCCAGTGAACAGTTCCACAACTGGTTCCAGGAGGCCTTCCCTTGTTGAGGTCTATTGCCTAGGTCTGTGGAACTTATCACACAGATCCTACTGGAATTGGTTTGGCACTCATGTTAAAAGATATGCAAATGAGACAACTCTGGAAGCTCTGATAGAAACTCCGATAGCAGTGACACGTCTCTCCATACAGTTTAATACAGATGTAGAAGAGAGCAGAGTCCTGCTTGGTATAGAGGGATGCCAGGTCAGAAACCACTTGAGCAGCCCTCTAACCCCAGCACTTGGGATGTTAAAATGGGAATTGTAAACAGGCTTGGGAAACCAAAACAGTCTAGCTTGCTGGCAGATGTTTATAATCTCAACTCTTGAACAAGAGATGGCATAAAAGCTGAAGAGAGATTATTGGAGAGGGAGCCGCTCAAAGGGGTGGAGAGGATTCAATAAAAACAGATTTTGAGGGCTGGTGAGGTGGCTCAGTGGGTAGGAGCGCCCGACTGCTCTTCCGAAGGTCCCGAGTTCAAATCCCAGCAACCACATGGTGGCTCACAACCATCCGTAACGAGGTCTGACGCCCTCTTCTGGAGTGTCTGAAGACAGCTACAGTGTACTTACATATAATAAATAAATCTTTAAAAAAAAAAAACAGATTTTATTAGAAAATTCCATAACGAATCCTAGTAGTGGACACTAATTGGAAAACTTTACAGTGGACCAGGCAAAATGGCATTGCACTTAAAGCACTGACCATGCAAGCCTGACCATCTAAGTCTGAGCCCTAAACCCACACAAGGGTAGGAGAATTAAATCCTGAAAACTGTCCTCTGACCTCTCCACAGACGCCATGCTATGTGCACAAACACCCCCGCAGCATCCTCAGCCAACCCTAATAAGTACACTCTAGAATTTCAAGCATAAAATGTGAATTAAGAAAGAAGGAAGGGTGTTTGGATTACATACTACCCACCAGGCTTCAAGCAACTGCTTTGCACTCCTGTATTTACCAAACATGTCTGATAAACAAAATTAAATACTACAGAAAATAAATGGACAGGCTACTGGTGAAAGATCATACTTGAATGCAAAGTGCCTATAAATTCACTTCTGAAAAGAAGAGAACTGACTTAATCCTGGCTTTAGGCCTCACTTCTGTCTAGGGGTGGCCATTAAAAGTAAACTACTGTTGTACTCGTAGTTACTGGACTAAAGTCAAAACAGCCATACTTTCTGGTACCCTTTTCTCTAGGGCATGTGTTTTTGTTGGTTGTCCAGATATGAAAGGCTGGAGACAAGTGTTTGCGATGCTCATGTTTCTGGAACACTACTGCCATCCTCTGGAAAGAACTTCAAAAAAACTGTCACCAGTAAGCTTCTTTCCCATGATTCCTAGCAAGAAGTACCTGAGCTTATCGGGGCTTTCGTGGCTTCTCTCAAAGTCCCAGAAGAAACATGGACTCGTGTGTTTTCTCATTTCAGACCTAAAAAGTGAGGTCTCCAGAGTGGCCCTTGCCGGGATAAGTTGTGTAGTGGGACCTGCGGTCTTCCTACTGCGAACAAATCTTGAGGAATCCTGTTAAATACTAGCTCAGATCCCGGGCTCTGGGTCCCCGTTCCAGTTTCATGGAACAAGAATTAGAGAGAGAGGGCTTTGGATTAATTACCACCATGTTAAGCACTTTGGTCTACTCATGTCTTCTGAGTCCAATTCACCGGGCTGCTGCAAACGAAATTGAGTACGTTTGCGAGAATTGAAAGTAGCAACCCTCGGAGGACGCCGTAACAGAGATCCAGAGCAAACAGCCACAAGAAGAGAAAGCATAGAGGTTCCTCCTCAGCTCCTACCCGAATATCCACTTCTCTGGTTCCCTTCAGAAAAGAGCAGACATCCTAGGGATATCAACCAAACATGGCAGAACAAGATACAAACTAGGCACAAGGAATTTATGAAACTATATCCGCACGATGGCAGTGTTGCCTTAGAAAAGCCAAAGAGTTCTGTAGGCTACCTTTGTGGCCCCGCCCTTCCAACAGGGGAAAAAAAAAAGCCATCAATAGCTACCCAAACTCAAGGGTCTTATGGCTTAATAGGAGGAAGCAAATTCCACTCTTAAGAGTTTAGCTTTTTATTGGATGGAACACAGGGCCCCCAATGGAGAAGATAGAGAAAGTA
>NC_034613.1:41106342-41109058 GCF_900095145.1 Mus pahari | reverse complement strand
ACAAGATGGATAAACCCTTAGCCAGACTCACTAGAGGGCACAGAGACAGCATCCTAATTAACAAAATCAGAAATGAAAAGGGAGACATAACAACAGACCATGAGGAAATCCAAAACATCATCAGATCCTACTACAAAAGGCTGTACTCCATTAATGAGAGTGTGGTGTTGAAGTCTCCCACTATTATTGTGTGANGTGCAATGTGTGCTTTGAGCTTTACTAGAGTTTCCTTAATGAATATGGATGACCTTGCATTTGCAGGGTAGATATTCAGAACTGAGAGCTCATCTTGGAAGATTTTATGTTTGATGAGTATGAAGTGCCCCTCCTTGTCTTTTTTGATAACGTTGTGTTGGAAGTCGATTTTACTCTATATTAGAATGGCTACTCCAGCTTGTTTCTTATGACTATTTGTTTGGAAAGTGTTTTTTTTTTCCAGTCCTTTACTGTGAGGTAGTGTCTGTCTTTGTCCCTGAGGTGGGTTTCCTATATGCAAGGAGAGTATTTCTTTTTCAGGTATTCATAGCCACTGTGTGCTCATGATTGTATTGACTATGGAGCATCCAGAGGATAGTGCTATACCTCCTTCCTGTTGCCTGACTTCCTCTTTCCTTCTCCTTTGGCTTCCAGGATGTTCCTTGAAATTGAGATGAAAACAAATCCCCTGCTTAGAGCTGAACCCTCAGTCTTCACATATTCCCAGCGATTTGACTAGTCATGTGTTCCTGCGTTGACCACCTCCCAGTGCCAAAAGAGGCCTTTCTCTCTTCCCTGCTCCTTGCCTCTCTCCCTCTCTCTGTTAGGACCTAGGTAACATGTTAAGGCCTAGGTGTCTATGACCTGCCTGTCTAATCTGCCATTTTGTGCTATTGCTTATGTCATAGGGAAACTTTCTCCTATGCTGTTATGAGGATGTTTTGTGTCACAACAGAAGTCTGTTAATACTGCTTTGTAGAGTTAGCCACGAAAAGCTTGGACTTGAACTACCCAACCACCTGTGCCTATGTACCAACTTTTATGCTATTTACCTTAATAAGCTGCCCCTGGGATGAAACCTAAGATAAGAGAGACACCTGTCACTAATTAAGAATAAGACTTTCATTTTGAGTAGGGATTGTGTAAAGTTTAAGTTCCCAAGACCTCCTTGGGAACTGATGTCCATCTTACTTGGCAGACAGAGACACTTATTTGGGTAACTAACATCCTGGTTGATAATTTGAGACACTAATATTAGACAAGTCCCATCCTGGTTGACATGACATGAATATTAGACAAGGCAAGTCCCCTGCCACAGTTGAATAACCCAACCAACGGGAACAGGATACATTTATAGCAAAGACTTGTTCCTAAGGAAACCCTCTATCCCTAAATCTTGATTGGTGGAATAATTTGGCATAGATGCTTGTGGATCTCAGGTTTAAAAAGCCCTATAGGATCTTGATTCGACATCATAGTCAGCTCCAGTCAGCTCTCGATATGACTTATATCCCTGTCAACAAACTATCCCTGTTTGACTAAGTGTGTGGTTTGTGAGGCAACTCCTGGATCCCAATACTTTCTAAGAGACCTTTCTTCCCAAGGCCAAGAGCTTCACTGGTCTATGGGCATAAAAACCAGTTTTTTTTGGAAGGCAGTTTGATCACATGTCCATTTATCAAAACATCAGTAGTTTTCAATCCCCTTAAAGGGCCTGCAAACTTCTTAGACACAGACTTTTGGCTAAATCTACAGTACCAGACATGTATTTCCTTCCAAGGAGGGGGCCTCAAATTCAACCAGGAATTGGCTGGTTTCCTCAGATCATTCCTGCTACTGTTGTACTAATGGGTGTATATTTCCAGGAAGCTCAGAATTGTAGCATGCAGGGCCTACTGCTGTGTGAGCTCTCATGACTTTTCTCCACAAAATTGTTTTTCCACCTTTGCCCCCTCAAAATCAATTGGCAGATTTGTGTGTGTCTATGTCTCTGAGTTTTGACTTGTGCCCTATTGATCCATGTGTCTGTCACCCCAACAGCATCACACAGTTCTAATTATTGCACTGTAGTTATATAATAAAACTTAAAGCTAGGTAGATCGATTCTTCTCACTTTATACATTTCCCATCTGTTTGCAGGTCTTCCAGTTCCTTTGACTTTTCACATAAAATTTCAGCAATGTCTATCAATGTCTGAGCACAAATTTTCTATATCATATTTACATCTTTTTAAAAGCTGCCTATCATATCTATTTAATAGTACAAATTTATTACAGATTTATTTACTCTATATTATATATTATATTATATATATTATATGTATATCATGTTTATTGTATAGACATTGTATTAAGTATGCATGATTATTCAAGAAGGCTTAACATCTTTATTACAGAGAATTCAATTGTTTTGTCTGATGAATCACAAAATCAAAAACATCCTATGTCACTACAGTTTTTTAAGGTGCTTTTTATTTCTGTCAGCAACATTATGCAATTTTAATATAATTCCTATACATATTTTGATAGACTTGTATTTAAATCCTTCACAAAGTATTTTGTAAGTTAAAAAACAGTGTGCTTGTGTATGTAGGTATGAGGAGAAACTGTAGGAGTCATCTTTCTTCCTCCATTCACCACAAGGATTTGGGGATTGAGGAAAGGTTTTCAGGCTTTTTGGCAGACCTTTTTTTTTTAAAAAATTATTTTATTAGATATTTTCTTCATTTACATTTCAAATG
>NC_034613.1:41077513-41104378 GCF_900095145.1 Mus pahari | reverse complement strand
AGTTGTGTAGCTTCTGTGGTCCACACTCTTGCTAGTGCAGACTGTATCCCAAGCGAACAGGAGCAAAGATGGCTCTCCTTCTGGCTCAGGCCTTGAGACTCCTCCCTGGTGGACACTCTTCCTTGGGCAGGAAAGGTGCTGGGTTACTGGAGCCAGAACCGGTACCCCCTCCCAGAAGCTTTGTCACTTCTGCAGACTGCACTCTCCCTGGCAGTGCACAGGAGCAAAAATGGATCTCCTACTGGTTCCTGCCTTGAGACTGCTCCCAGGCAGACACCCCTCCTCAGGTNGGAAAGGTGTTGGATGACTGGAACCAGAAACGGGATCCTTCCCAGAAGCTGTGTCACTTCTGCAGGCTGTCCCCTCCCTGTCAGTGCACTGGAGCAAAGATGGCCCTCCTACCAGTTCAGGCCTGGAGACTCCTCCTGGGCAGACACCCCTCCTCAGGATCTTTTTTCATTTTGCATATTCTTTGATTGTTGTGCCCATGTTCTCTATGGAATCTTCTGCACTTGAGATTGTCTTTTCCATCCCTTGTATTCTGTTGCTGATGCTCACATATATGGTTCCTGATTTTTTTTCCTAGGGTTTCTATCTCCAGAGTTGTCACATTTTGGGTTTTCTTTATTGCTCCTACTTCCCTTTTTAGGTCTTGGATGGTTTTGTTCAATTCCATCACCTGTTTGTTTGTGTTCCCCTGTGTTTCTTTATGGACTTCTACCTCTTTAGCAGAGTTCTCCTATATTTTGTTTAAGGACTTGTACCTCTTTAGCAGCATTCTCCTGTATTTTTTTTAAGTAAGTTATTAATGCCCTTCTGAAAGTTCTCTACCAGCATCATGAGGTATGCTTTTAAATCTGATTCTTGCTTTTCAGGTGTCTTGGGGTATACAGGACTGGCTGAGGTGGGATTGCTGGGTTCTGATGGTCGTGATTTGTCTTGGTTTCTGTTAGTAAGATTCCTACATTTGCCTTTCGCCATCTGGTAATCTCTGGAGTTAGTTGTTATAGTTGTCTTTGTTTGGAGTTTGTTCCTCCTGTGATTCTGTTAGCCTCTGTCAGCAGTCCTGGGAGTCCAGCTCTCTCCTGAGTCTCAGTGTTCAGAGTACTCTCCGCAGGCAAGCTCTCATCTTGCAAGGAAGCTGCAGAGGCCTGGCATTGAGATTTGCCTCCTTGCTGAAGATGTAGGCCCAAAACAGGGCCTGTCCCAGAAGATGTGTCACCTCTGCAGTTTGCACACTTACCTGCACAGGCTAGACTCTGAAGGACCCTTGATACAATATGTCTCTCTCACCTGCTCTGGCAGACAGAGCCCTCCTGGGTGGCCACCTTTCCTCTGGTGGTGAAGGTGTCCAGATGTCTGGAGCCTGAAACAGGGTCTGTCCCAGAAGCTAGATTGCTTCTGTCTGTCCCAAAGCTGTGTAGCTTCTATAGTCCACACTCTCACCAGTGCAGACTGGACCCTGAGCAAACTGGAGCAAAGATGGCTCCCTTAACAGCTCAGGCAGTGAGAGTGCTCCGGGGCGGACACCTCTGCTCTGGAGGGGATGTTGCCTGGATGTCTGGAGCCTGAAACAGGGTCTGTGCCTGAAGCTGTGACACTTCTTCAGTTCTCGCTCTCCCTGGCAATGACCAGAGCCTGTGTGCACCGGAGCAAATATGGCTCCCTTACCAGCTCAGATAGTGAGAGTGCTCCTGGGTGGACACCTCTCCTCTGGCAGGGATGGTACCCAGCTGTCTGGAGTCAGAACTAGAGTCTGTCCCAGAAGATGTGTCACTTCTGCAGTCTGCCCTCTCCCAGGCCTTGGCAGGCCTTTTAATAATGGAGCTATCTTATCAGCCCATGACCTTTATTTTAAAAGCACTTATAAATTCTATTGTACTATTGACTTTTGGTGTGCACTCATTCTTGTGAGTGTATAAAAGATAATTTTTTTGTCTTTGTATGTTGATCATTTTTTTCTTGGAACTTGTATCTCACACCAGTTATGTGTTCATATAGGATGTAGACAGCCTTATTATTTGAAATATTTTCTCTTTTGTTTATTTCTTTCTGATATTACATACATATTTCTTTTCAAATTTTGCCTTATGGTGCTAGCTAAACTTTGTAAGACTATGTTGAACAACTATAGTGAAAATGGATACATTTGCATTGTTTCCATTCTTAGGAGCAAGTGAACACATCTTTCAATTTTAATAAAAATACTAGCATTTTTTGTTATGATACTATTTATCAAGCTAAAATACTTTTCTTCTATTACTGTTTTACTGACATAAAAGTTTACCAATCTTTATTTCATTGAATGAGGCTTCTTATGTTAAAGAATGATTTATGTTGGAGATATTTCCTTGAAATGGGTTGAACTATTATTTAATTGTCAGAAAGCAGAGAACATCAGAGTTATTCCTCAAAATATTGCTTGTACATCTTCTTGCCCATGAACAAAATATTTCTTGCATTCTGCTCACCCATGAATAATATGCATGGTTATAGAATGCCTTGAATATTACTCTTTAAAATTATGTCATATCAGAAACATCAAAGACTACATGAGAAAACACAGCTCCCTTATGTAAGTATAGTGATGAATTAAATGATTGAGAACTAGTGTACAGAAGAATTACAGTGCCTCCAGGTTGAAATTATGAAAGGAAAAAGGAAGCAAGATGAGGTCAATTCTAATACTAAATCAGCAATATATATATAGTGACTGTGAGTGGTGTATTGTTTCTTTGAGTTATTAAAGTTATTTCCTGTTTTATAGACTAGTTTCCTGTATGATACTCTATTGGAAGATTGTACAGGACATATAATGCTTTTCTGGTCCTGGAAACATAGATAATTACCCATAGCACTGAAGTTGTTGATCTTGGAGGAGAACCTACAATCAACCATCACTTTACTAAACCAGCAGAATTCCAAACCACATTCTCAATATTTGTTCTCATTCCTCACTCCTCATCAAGAAAACTTCTCTTTGCAACAGATGAAGACTGTTATAAAAAAAACCCACAGCCAATCAAAATGCAGAGTTGTGAAGCACCACATCAATGGATACATGTACAAAACACTGTTCTATCTAAGGCCTAGGGAACACTTTTGGGGGGATAGGAGATGGAAATGCTGTAAGAGCCAGAGGAATGGGAGGGCTGCTATTGGATTAGGTCTCCCAGTAAAGTCAGAAGTCACTTCCAGTTAGTCTCACCAACATGGCTGCTTAAGTGTGAGCTGAATAAGGACCCATAAGTAGACATAATTTGGTAGCCAGAGGAAAGCCCAGGAGGCCTCAACGTTACAGAAAGAAGTACAGGTACCAAAGGACTACTGAGAGTGGGAGACAGGCTTTCTTAGGAAAGAGCACACCAATTGGTTATTTAATCTAAATGGTGAGCTGAGAAAACATACACGTGAGTAACATCATTCAAATAGAACAGGTTATAATAGGAACATATATGTATATACATGTACATATAACATGCCTATATCCATGTACAACAGTTAATGAAAATAGAGGAAGGCCATGTATTTGAAAGAGAACGCAGAGGGGTATATTGGAGAGTTTGGAAGGATGAAATGATCTAATTATATTACCTTAGAAGTAAAAGAAAGAAATGAGGAAAAAAAACTTAAAACTTTAGTCTGAAGTTTGAATAGTAACAGGGCATAAATGTGTCTTTGCATAGGTACATTTATGAAGGCAATGGTTTTCTTCGATGGTGTTTGCACCTGTGGGCAATGTGGCTACTCCTCCTTTAGTCAGAAGTGAGTGGCTGACTCTGTTTTTCTCATTTTGCATACACACTATACTCATACCTTAGGGGTTGTTATTCATACAGTAATATGAATCTAAGCAATTTATCTTGTCACTTCTCCACGAGGCTTCTTGAGATCCTAGACCACAGAGATTTGCTTTTCCATTCACCAAATGGGTTCAGAGGCTACCACATAACTTTCTGGGCTCATAAAAGGTATATATGAATATGCACATATACAACTTATGCAATGCATACAATTATATATAGGGGTTTTTACATATAAGGAGATATTCTTATCAGTGTAGGGATTATCTGGATATCTTCATGATGGACACTAGAGGGCACCCTTATACCATTAGATGTTGATTGTTTTGGTTTTTCATTTTTGTTTTTGTTTTTTTTTTTTAAATTTTATTTATTTATTTATTTTTATGAAACTAAAAACCAAAGTAGTTATAAAAAACAGAGAAATTTGAGTAGTCTCTGGAGGGATTTATCAGGTATTTCTTCTGGAGTCTGGGCTGTGACAGGGAACATTTTGTAAGAAGACTACTTGCTATGAATTCAGTATATAGTGGTCTAACAGAGTATTCTAAGCTATAAAAATAAGAATAGTTATTAAAGGAACAACCAATTTACAGGCATATCTCAAGTACCATCTGTATGCAGACTCCAGAATCTAAGTTTCTATATTTTCTTCTGATACTTATGTGTATATCCAACTGTCTATTAGTTGACTATCCAAATGAAACTAAGTTTTTAACATAGAATTAATATTTCTTTGAAAAGTCTTTTTCAAACCAGAGGGAGCATTCAGTGGGATGGAGAAGAGATAAGAGAAAATAATGAGGATAAAGTGAACATGTATGTGCATATGAAATTGTGATAGAATAAATACAAATCCTAATATTTTTCTTTGATTCCTTTCCCTACAGATCCTTCCCAACCTCATCCCATGGCACAGTCCCTATGATCATATACTTTCTCCTCTGAACAGGATTGCTTGTTCATTTTAAAGCATTCTCCATTCAGTAAAGTATTTCTTGCTCAAATCTTCAAACTGGTGGTACCATCTTTGAAATGTCCTTTTATTTTCTTTCTCATCAAATTATACTGCCCTATTAATTCTGTTTCCTAACTAGCTCCTGAATTTACCCAATTAAAAACAATTTCTCACTCTTAGCCCTGATCTTGTCTACCCTAGATTTCTGTAATAGCCCTAATTGATAGCCTTTCTTTTTTTTTTTTTTTTTTTGTTTTTGAGACAGGGTTTCTCTGTATAGCCCTGGCTGTCCTGGAACTCACTTTGTAGACCAGGCTGGCCTCGAACTCAAAAATCCACCTACCTCTGCCTCCCAAGTGCTGGGATTAAAGGCGTGTGCCACCACGCCCGGCTATTGATAGCCTTTCTATGTTCAGAATTGACTCCGCCCTTTTATTCCCCTAGTGGCATCCAGAATCCAGCTAAATCTAAATGTGTCACTTCTTTGTGTGAAACTTTTTAAGGGGTTTCTTAGCTTTCAGAATGACTTTTAAATAACTTTTTTTGTGGGATTTTAAAATACTCCTTTTAGGGTATCTGCTTCTGTGCTATGTACCACTTTAGAGAAATTGGGGATCAGCCTATCCATGAAGCATATATATTCTATGCTTTCATGGAACTTAGCTACTAGGGTCAGAGTACATAGCATAGCCTCACAAAGGGCCTTTCACAGTGTGATTCCTGTTTAGTGGGCTAGCTTATCTCCACACCCTCTCCCCCCACCTGTTCCACACCACTCCTTTAGACTACAGTGCAGTCAAGCAGAGAGTCAGTTTTCACTCAATTCTCTGTTTTCGTACCCCCACACCTTGGTCAGGGTATTTTTTGGTCCATATGCAATTCAGTTACAACTTTTCTATCAGGGAAAATTGCATCCACCTTTCCAAATTCATTTCAGATCTTGCCCCTTTCAAGAAGTGCTCCTTCTCTATATTCTCTAAGCCTAGACAATGTGTATAGACACAGTGTCATATAGTCTTGTTTTCCTCTCCTGTAACATTTCCCACATAGCATTATGGTTGCTCGTTTTTCCCTGTTTTGTGAGAAATTATCACACAGAGTTCTTTACCCCACAGTATAAGGAGAAGGCCATGTTAAGCTGCTCATATTTTCTGTCTCTTAGTATCCTTGTTCCCTGCCAGTACCTGGACCCATTTGACTCAAGGTCTTCATTGCAATTGTAACTTGTGACGCTTTGTTCAGTGTCCTTCTCTTTAGCTATTTTCTCCAGGGCTGTTCTTTAGAAAGCGAGGGATAGACTAACAACAAATTACAGCGGAGGTTTGTGTGCTTTCTTCTCTCTTGGTACACTTTGTCCAACTGCTAGAAATTGAACAATAACGACAAGTGGACTTTCCTCATAGTTCAGAGACCTTGTTATTCTCCAGTTTACTCAAAAGACTAGAAGCAAAACCAGACCTTGCCGTTTCAACCACATACATAGGTTTATTAAGGCTTCAAGATAGATTTTAGTGATTCTCAAATGATGCTTTATTTGAGCTTGTGCAAATAGAACAAAGTTATGTTTGATGACATGCTTCTTCAATTTTCTCAATGTCTCCCCTGCATACTTCCAATCCACTTTCTATTCTAGTTCATTTCATTTAGTTTGATCATGATAGCAATCAATTTAATCACTGATGTTAGAAGGAACTTCTGGTTGTTCAAGGATTTCCACTTTACTATCTCATCTGTAACTCTAACTTCTTATCATAATTAAGCCTCCTGAAAATGCAGAAATGCAGTAATATTTGGATATAGTCTTCACTATTCAGGAAAGCTTGTATAAAAAGTAGTAAAAGATTCAATGAAAGGCTTTTATTGAGGGGAAGAATTAAAAATAGCTGTTAGGTAAACAGAAAAAAAAACAATGGGGAGTAAGGGACACAAGAAACGGGGGTGAGGGTAGTGTTTACTGAAAGACAAAAGAAAAGTACCTAACAACAGTAAAGCAAGAAGGGAGGGGATGAGAGACACACATGAAAGTCAGTACTAGGGCTGGTGAGATGGCTCAGTGGGTAAGAGCACCCGACTGCTCTTCTGAAGGTCCAGAGTTCAAATCAGCAACCACATGGTGGCTCATAACCATCCGTAACAAGATCTGACTCCCTCTTCTGGAGTGTCTGAAGACAGCTATGGTGTACTTACATATAATAAATAAATCAATAAATCTTTTTTTTTATTATATCTTATAAACAAGTTAAAAATATTTTTATTTTTTATTTTATATGCATTGGTGTTTTGCCTCCATGTATGTATATGTGAGGGTGTTGGATCACTGGGAACTGGGGTTACAGACAGTTGCGAGCTGCCATGTGGGTGTAGGAATTGAACCTGGGTCCTCTAGGAGAACAGCCAGTGCTCTTAATCACTGAGCCATCTCCCCAGACCCCTAGACAATACTCTAATAAACTCATTATTCGTTGAGACAGGGTCTCACACATCAGTCTAGCCTCAATCCTGCTATGAGGCTGAGATTGACCTTGAACTTCTGATCTTCAAGCCTCTACCCCCACCCCGAGTGCTGGGAACTACTTGGGTTAGCCAGTGCTGGGGAGAGAACTCAGGGCTTCATACACACTAAGTAAGCATTCAGCTAACAGAACCACACCCACATGCATAGTGTTCTTTTTTACATTACCAGAGCAGCATGGGAATCTCCAGGTATCCTTGGGATACCTGACAAAGGCAGGCACAGTCTGTGTGGACATTGCAGCCCATACCCACACAGACTATGCACAGAATTATCAATCCTCATTCTGTTTCATCTGGTTTTCTTCAATAAATCTTTAAAAATTCTAAAAAAAAAAAAAAAAGTCAGTACTAAAGGGCCCTGCAGATGGAGCCCTAGTTACAGGGTTAGTAGGAAGAGAGATGCAGGTAATGGAAATTTAGACTGAGGAAGAAGACTGCATCTATCTATCTATCTATCTCTATCTATCTATCTATCTATCTATCTATCTATCTATCTATCTATCTATCTATCTATCTATCCATCCATCCATCTATTTCTCTCCTTTTCAAGTTTAATTGTTTTCTGTATCTGGACCTTTGATTTATTTTTTTCTAAGGAAGAATTACCTCCTTTCTTTTGTGCCAGAATTGACAGCAGCCGGAACATGGCTAGCTAATTCTACGACAACATGATCTATCAGGAATTCACTGCAATGGAGCATTCCATGTTTCAAATTTTACCTGGTACTTTCAAGTCCTCTGGTATTCTTTTCTCCTTTCCTTCTCTCTCTTTTTTTCTGTCCCACCACATCCTCCTTCTAATGGAAATATAGATTTCCTACTTGTACCAGTATCCTTTTCCTGTGTTTACAACCATCCAGAAGAGCCTCTGATCTTAAAAGCCACTGTTCCACAATCCTGATGAATTAATTCATGAGCCACCTCATTGCCTTCCTCTTTTTCATCACCAAACTTCACTAAAAAATAGTGGGGCCGGGCGTGGTGGCGCATGCTTTTAATCCCAGCACTTGGAGGCAGAGGCAGGTGGATCTCTGAGTTCAAGGCCAGCCTGGTCCACAAAGTGAGTTCCAGGACAGCCAGAGCTATACAGAGAAACCCTGTCTTGAAAAAAACAAAAAACAGAAAAACAAAAAAATAGTGTGTCTTTTTTTTTCCTCACTCCGCACGCCAGCTCTTGCTGCTGATACAATTTAGTGTAACATCTTGTTTGAAGGCTTCTACTGAGCAATGTTTCTCAGAAATAACCTCTCCCATATATCTGACATAGCCTTTAAATTATCTCTTCCTTTGGCTTCAATATTATTTTAGCCTTTGTATTCTTTTACTACTGTCCCTACAGATGCTTTTCTCTATAACCTATTCCCTTTTTTTTTCTGCCACCCAAGTATGTGTCTTCCATATGTATGTTCTTACTGATTTTTTTTTCTCAAGTTTGGGCATGGGTATTCCCTCAACCCTGTTATGATTTATTTCCAATATTTACCTGTATACCCTCTAGATCAGACCCATATATCAGAGTGTTTGATAAATCTTCTAGGTGGTTTTCAAACACTTCATATTCAGTTACATAACTGAATCCATTGGCTTTTAACAACAACCATTATGCTCTCATTTCTCATTCTCCCCCTCCTTCTCTTTCTTTCCTTTCATCCTTCCCTTCCATCCTCCTTTTCCTTCCTTGAGAGTAATACTTCTTTTCTTTATTGGTTTATCCTTGACCCACTTGTCCAGTCTTTCAGGGAAGATTTAGATAACTGTAGTGTTGTTCTTGCCTTTAAAACTTCCAATGGTCTAAAGTCCTCCAATTAGCCATGCACTTTACAATATGGTCTCACCATACCTATCCTTTACCCATGTGAATTGCATATACTTATTCTATATCAATATATAGTATTGTTTGCTTTTAATGCTTGTCAATTATCTACACTTAGTGTCTGGACTTCAGTTTCTTATTATTAAGGAGGAGGCTGACACTACAAAAGAGGAGTGGGTTCTATGCACTAAGATTATCATGACAGTATATGAAAGGTACACAATCTGAAATGGAAGACAGACTCAAAGATGCCAGATATGGAAGAGAATAGCTTGTCTTTGTAAATTAAGAATGTGATGCCAGTTCTACATTCTTCATAAAATAAAGTAGGCTTGGAGTAAAGGGACATTTCAATTACATTTTAGAAAAGGGAACAGAGCC
Source organism: Mus pahari (assembly GCF_900095145.1). Classification (NCBI taxonomy): domain Eukaryota; kingdom Metazoa; phylum Chordata; class Mammalia; order Rodentia; family Muridae; genus Mus; species Mus pahari. Next base: position 41,094,909 of record NC_034613.1, on the reverse strand, counting down.
AGAGATCATTGGAAACTCACCAGCAAAGCCATATACTTAGAAAATTGTGTGCACAAATGTACAGTTGAAGGAAGATTATTTGTACACTTATGCTGACACTTTGCAATATCCTTATGTAAAAAAGAAGTGATCCCGTAGAACTGACAGAATGTATATGCGAGAGACAGCAGAGGGCCAGCATATGAAATGAAAGCTACCGCTTGTTTTGGCAATGAAATGGTAATACCCAAAATTAATTTCTTAAAAGCTTGGAAATTTGGCAGAAGTAACCGGAGAATGAGTAAATTCCTCTAAGAAAGGGGACTGCAAACAATGAGCAATGGCCGCGGGGGAGAAGGCTGGCTTTCACTTTAAACTGTCAGAGAGTATTGGTACAGATGAAAAAATAATTTAAAGAAAGCTCTCAAGGAAAGAAATGAGGCAAAATGCTTTGACGAGAAAAATAGATATTTTCCATTTTAGAAACAACTAATGGGAAGCACAGAAAAAGAATAAAGAAATTAGAATCGAAAAAGAGAAACAGTCAAAGAGCAAATGACAAATGTCTCTAATAGCTTGAGTCAGGGTAATATAAGGAAGCAGCGAAGGCAAATGACACTGTCTCCTACACAGGAAGAGAGGAGGGCTGCTGTGTGCTTGAGAGATTATAGGTGCGTAGGCTGTACTCACTTCAAGTCAGGTAGGAGAGTTTTCCTTGAACCCATAAGACAGGGAAGGATTCAGGCTAATACAGGGTACGTCAAAGCAGACAGAAAAAGAGAGGGTGACTCAGCAACAGGCTTCACAGTTCAGAATGGTAGTGAATATCAAGAGCAAGGTGTTGATGAGAAAATCTGGATCTGTGTCCTTTGTGGCTACAGCATGGTAGTAAATCTCCCAGCTTTAGGGAACAGTTAGGACTTAGTCTTGCCTCTATTATTGAACCTGCGATGAAACTGTGGGCTGACCATTTTAGTCTCCAGATCCGTGTATTTCTCATCTGTAAGTTACACTTATATTTCTGTGAGGCTCAGATGAGAATATATTCATGAAATGTCTTGAAGAAAACATAGTTATTATTCTAGGATGTTGTTGGGATGGGCCAAGTGAACATTTATCTGCACTTTATTTGTTCTAATATAGAAACCTGATGTCACTGATCTTTCTGAACATTTTTTTTTTTTTTAAAAATCTTCCTGTTAGGTCTCATGATAGCATGATTCATGATGCATGAAACACATCTACAGGCTGTTGGAAGGAGTGACAGGTGATCAGTGAACCACTGAGATCATGCAAAAAGGAAGAAGATACTTAGCATCTTTAAATAAAAGCATTTTGTTTGAACAAAATGCAATTTCGAGTACCACCGAATTCTATTCTGCTTAGAGAATGGCCTGTGGTATAGGAGTGGAAGACAATGATGCGCTGAATACATCCTGTATGTGTCTGCCTTTGTCTGTTGAATGTTAGAAAGAAATGAATGATGTTGAGAGCAAGATCTTTTTAACCTTCGGACCCCCTATTTATATCTGTGACAAAAACTCTGCTACGTGTTGAATATTAGTGAAATTGCATTGTCAAAGAAAGAAAGAAAGAAAGAAAGAAAGAAAGAAAGAAAGAAAGAAAGAAAGAAAGAAAGAAAGGAAGAAAGGAAGAAAGGAAGGAAGGAAGGAAAGTGATGCAGTTCTGGCCTTTGCCAAATCCTTACTGTTATAGTAATATAGTCCAGCGAAGTCCATAGGAACTCTCAGGTTATTGTAGGGGGCCTCCTAATGAGGAAGGTGTCAGATCTTAGACACTCTCAACTAGTTCTTCACATTTGTTTGAAAAAGTGATCTTTCTGAAAGAAGATGACAAACATTTTACCTGCTTCTTTAAAACCCCTTAGTGATAACCTATAGGAGGAGTTAGCTTATTTATTTATTTATTTATTTATTTATTTATTTATTTATTTATTTATTTATAACAAAGACCAGAGAGTAAATCGCATGGACATTTTATGTCATATTAAATTGTTATGGAATATTTCTTGGATCTTTTTATTTGCTGCTTAGAAATTTGAAAAGCATTTGTTGCTTGTGGGCTGTTCAAGCTCAGGGCTAGTTTTAGTGTTTTCAGGTTGAAGTTTGCTGACTTGTAGAAAAATGAATGCAAGTTCCTTACTACAGCATAACAGCCTCTAGACTCTGGCCTGTTGATTATTTTTAAGACTTATACATTACCAAAGGAACTTCCTTCCCCTTTACTAGAGTTATGCTGAATTGGTGTTAGTATCTAGAAGAACACCAAACAGGGTTTTGTACTTTTACTTGTTTATAATATACCACTAAAACTGTCTTCTTTATTCAACTGGAAAACTTTCAAAGAGTTTACTAAAATTGTCACCTCTTCTTTTAAAGCTTTCTTAAATGCCTCAGTTAGAATTGGTCTCTGTATTACAATAAATATATCTAGACTATTTTCAGGGTGTTCTCTCTCTCTCTCTCTCTCTCTCTCTCTCTCTCTCTCTCTCTCTCTCTCTGTCTCTCTTCCTCTCTCTTTCTTTCAAATGCAAATGTTTTTATTTATAATTAAAAATTTAACATACAGTAATTCTTTAGCAAAATTTTAAGACATAAAGAATCTCAGATATAGAGTTATCAAATTTTGTCGGACATGGTTGTACATGCCTTGAACCCCAGCACTCTGTAGGCATAGGCAGATGGATCTCTGTGAGTTCAAGGCCACTGTACTTTGCAAAGAGAATTCCACATAAAAACAACATCATCATCATCATCAACAACAACGAAATAGAGTTACCACATCATCTAACATTAGCAATAGAGGCAAAAGAAATAAAAAGTCCAACAGTCTACAGAGTTGCCATTGCATATAACTGGTTCTCAGATGGGAGATTTGTCTCTCTTTGTTTTTATGACAAGAAGTGACTTGGTAACTCAGGCTGACCCTGAAACTTGTATGGAGCCTAGGCTTATCTCAACATTTCAGTTTCTCTGATGCCCTCTTCTAACTTCTGGAGTTATAGGTCTGTGCCCCCACCTGCCCACAAGCAAGTTGTTATTTTAGTCTGCAGAATTTCTCTGACTGCCACGCTGATATGTTGTGATTTTTCTGTATATGCACACTAGAGTGTGTAAAGAGTGTAACAGACCTTCAAGGCAGATTAGCATACTATATGAGGATGATTTGAAGGATCTGTTCAATTGAAACAGCAAACATAGATACTCATTATAATTCTATGTTTAGCTAGTCTTATGACATTGGATAATTTTTCTCACTTGCAAATGAGACATTTTATAGCAAGTAAAATACATCAGGCTCTGAAAGGTAAATATCATGTTTTCTGTAATTTTAGGATATTAGATTTTATACAGGTTTATAAAATCATATCTGTATGGAGGACATGAAGAGTAGAAGCAGGCATATCTGGGAAAATGGATGGCTATAGTGGAAGGGGGAGGAAGGAAAGAAGGAATTGGGAGGCTAATAAGGTCAAAGTACATGATAGATTTGTATGAAGCTGACTTTATGTAGCCCATTGCTGTGTATAGTGAACATTGTTTTTTAGACAGTATCTTGCTATGTTGTAGCCTGGAATTCACTATGCAGAACTGGCTGGCCTTAAATTTTGGATCTTGCCTCAGCCACCCAAGGAATAGGATTATAGTCTTGAGCCACTATGCTCAACAATGCTTATTATTATTATTATTATTATTACTATTATTATTATATTTTATGGATCAATTCCATATAAATTCACTTATTAGAATCCTAAGTTGAAACATAAAAAAACTATCTTTCAATACATATACTTTAACAGCTGGTTTTACAGTCTCAGGATTGTTAGTGTAAGCTTGATGACTTTAGTAAGTGTTGGTGAACTGCCCTTGGAATGTAACTGCCTCATCTCACTGGAAAAGCGTGCTCTGAGTTCCAAGCTGATGACTTATGAGTTAGCTTTCGGACATAACTCATTCCTAAGATTGAGGCTGTCTCTACTTAAAATACATCAAGCATAGGTCAGAGGTACTGGAATAGGAGTCAAACAGATTAAGAGCAAAGCCATAAAAATGAGAACCAAAAGGAAATATGATATTACTGTGTTCTAAAATTAAAGAAGAGGCCAGCGAGTCTTCTTATTGTACAGCCTGGAGTGGAAGATGCATGAAGAAAATAGACTGTAAAATAAAGTATAGGAGTATTTGGAGGCTTTCAGAAAAACAGCAATAATACTTAATATTGATTAAAAACTTTCTATGTGTCAGTCTGTCAATTAAAAGAGACCTGCTCTACCATGAGAAAAGTGCCATTGTTGGCTTTCTTTCACTAGTGGAGAAGGCACCATACAGAGTAATTAATTTGCCTTAGATACCATAGCAAATAAATGTAGTGCATGAATTGGAACTCAACTCTCCTGATTTCACTATCCTCCATCCAATAGCTTTTTTTTTTTTTTTTTTTTTTTTTTTTAAATATGTGACGCTTCCAACGATGTACAATTTAAAAGTGTCAGGGACATTTTACTGACCATTAGTATCTGTAAAAATTGGTTCAAAGGAAAATTCATAATAAAAGAGGGTCTGGTTGGATCAAAGGATTACTTTCTAGTGGTTTTGCTTCATCATTTTTGGGCAGCAAGTACTCAGAAAGTAAATGTCCCACCTCCTTTGTCCAAGGTGGTAGCGAAAGTACCTTTGTAAGGTAAGCACTCTATAACCTAGCAATACCCACTGCCCCTTGGTTTCTTGAGACAGACTCTTGTTGAGTAGCAGAAGCTGAACTTAAGATAGTTAAATATCCCAGACTGGATTTCAACTCACACTCTCTTTGCTTATACTCCCAAGCATTAAGACTATAGGTATGCATGTCTTTTCATGGCTTTGTTATCTTAATCTCAGGGGTGAGCTATTGTTTTTGGAAATGTAAGACAGAAATAGTTAAGACCAAAGAGCCATCTACCTAAGAAAATGCTGAGACAGGGAGGGAAGTTTTAGAAACAATACCTATCTCCCTTTTAGATGTGCTGTCACTGAAGAATTCTGCAGTTATTTTTTCAAAGTTAGGACAAGAAAAGCTATGACTTATTATGATAGAAATTGTTTAATAAATGTTACTTGTGAAAAATTGCATAGGCATATTGTATCTTATTAAATGAGGGAAAAAAGGAGAAAAATAATTGTAGTCTTGGCCATGAAGACTCTCGGAATGAGCAGAAATGCTAAAACTCATAAATGTGTATGAAAAATGGGAGTTGAAATGGCCAGAGGGTTGCTTAGGCACATCATGGAAGAGAAGGCAGAGAAACAGAAGCAGGCAAACGAATAACATTTTATGTTTTGATTTTTAATAGGAAATTGATATGATGAAAGTTTAATATTTGTTAAAACAACATTTGTTGTGAAACATTCATTAATATTTACAGTATGCAAAATACTTTAAGACAATAAATTCTAGTATATGCTACAGTAATTTGTTTTAAAACCACTTATCAAAAGAGAAATTGTTTTACTTTCAAGAGGTATTTCTTGATGTCAGACACATCACTTAAAGGTGAGAGAATTCAGTGGCTATTTCTTTTTTAGACACAGATTGGAGCAGATGTCTATAAAATGTTATACAAGGAACAAATGCCATTGTGCAAGTCACCACCATCTTGTATATATATTTTATCTACCTGGTATAGCAAGTTTAAAGATATCTGATTACAAAAACAGAATTCCTTAAGAATCCTATGGCTTACACTTCAGGAGAAAAGTTCACCTTGGTAGCATTAAATAGACTCAGAGAGCTTAAGAAAGAATACATGAGAGGAGAGGCCCTTGGTCCTGTGATGGTTCTATGCCCCAGTATAGGGTAATGCCAGGGCCAGGAAGCAGAACTGGGTGGGTTGTGGAGCAGGGGGAGGAGGGGAGGAGTGGGGTGGGGGAAAATATACATGAAGTTGTGAGTGACAAGTAATGGTGATATAGGATATAAAGGAGGAGGGAGTAGGGAAGGGGTTGGAGCAAAATATATTATGTATGAAATTCTCAAACTCTAAATTAAAAAAATTATCTGAAGGAGCATGTGAAAGCTCCTGAGACATTTAAAAATATCCAAATGTCAAGAATCAGAGTAATAAAATATTTAATGACAAAAGGGGATCTGTCTCTCTGATGGGCTATTATGAATATGCATTTGGTGTTCACTTTCATAAACATACTACTGTTATTCCCTTTGTGAACTGTTTTGGCCATATTTATGGCTTTACATTATAGTTTGGCTTGAAACATTAATCTCCACCGTCTGCCTGTTAATGGATGCCTAGTCCTGACCATACAGTGAATGTTCCCTAACAGTGTTCATGGTATTTACTTGAAAAATATATTGAGGGGCTAGAGTAATGGCTCAGTAGATAAGAGTACTTGCTGTTCTTGAGAAGGAGCTGGATTCACTTCTCAGAACCCACATGGGAGCTCTCACACAATCACCTGTACTTCCAGGTTTAAGGGACCTGATTTCCTGCCCTGCCCACAGCCTCTGAGGTCATGACATGCATGTGTCCCACACACAAGTATGTAAGTAAAACCTTTATCTTCATAAAATAAAAGTATATCATTAAAGAATAAATTGACATAATGGGTTAAATTTCTGTATTTTTTCTTGGTCTCTGGAGGAGTTAGAAAAGAACAATTAGGAGTGTTTTTATTTCCGTTGCTAACTGCTTAAGTGCACTGTTTACGTGCTTGTCCTTTGGGGAATTCAACATGGGAGTACTTAATCTGTAACAGTGAGAAATATTGTTCTTTTCTGAAATTCCTTTAACTGAGGTTTCTAGTCCACATGACTGGTTGACAAGCTGTAGGTGGGTTTCGTAGGTGGAGAAAGCTTTGAGCCTGTCCTCTGCACAGCAGGTTCTCAGCATATAGCAACCACAATGTGGCAGCAGGAAATAAGGGTGAAGGGGATGAGCAGGTGAACATGCTGAGAAGTAGACTCAGAGTCACACAGACAGTAGTGTCTGAGCTGACAAGTGTGGCCCGTGATTCACAGGTAGGAAGGAGGATGACATCATCACACCTGCAAAGCCAGGCAGAAATTCAGTGATTGCCATGATTACTACTAGGAAGGCACTGGTATATGAAGATGCGGTTGTTCACAATGACTGTATACCATGGTGGATTAGAGATCTGCCATTAGCTACAATGAGGAGACATGCATCTCTAGAAAGAGAGATGTGGTCATCTGGGTATAGCAACTGGTAGGGGTAATGGTGGGAATTTCCCTGAAATATTGGGTCAGTACACAGTTGTACCAGCTGGTGGGTCCACAAACTCAAGGAAAGATACATTACTGGGGAAAAAAAGGATGAGCCTATGAATAATCCCATCTTGCTGTAATAACAATAAAGCTGTTACCTAACCATTGTGACTAGATTAAAAAAAACAGCAGCCACAAAAAAGGCAGCTTTAATTCAAGGTTGTTGGGGAGATGAATTCATTCACCTAAGAGGCATTGTTTCTTAAACTTCCCATTTACTCAAGTGCTGGGGAAAGGAGACAAAACAGAATGTGATCTACAGGGGGATAAAGAAGGGCATCTCAGCTGTGGAAATTCATGTTCTGGAGCTCTAATTATTTTGTGTCATTTGTTTTCTTCGTTAGGCTCAGCTGTTCAAGTGTTCAGTGGTGGAAATATAGCTTCTCTTTGCTTTTATATGTCTTATAAAACCTTAAATGACTATGAATAACTGATTACCTTGTTTGCCCTGTTAGAGCCCAAATAGAGGCATTTATATATGAGCAAGTAAGGCAGTCATTAGTATTGATTCACACAATAATTTCCCTGATAAATGGGTATAGCTAGATGGTTGTCTTTACATTTACAAAGAGCCAGCTATACGATGCCTCTCTCCAAAAAATGCATTTGCTACCTTAATGTAGGTTGACTCACAAATTTTAAAAAAATGTTAACACTGAAACTCCTGGCTAATCCTCAAAATGTCTTTACTACATCACCCTTTGGCTATTGTTGTTCTTATATGTTGTGCTAAAACGACCTATAATTCTAAATTTGAAATTCATATGTAGGTAAAGCAACCATTTAATTCAATAGCAAAACAGTACTACCCAAAGAGACACGAAAGAAACCAAACAATTGGTGGATTTATTGAAATCCCACTTTTGGTTCAATTACATTAGTGTTTACTTTTAATTGAACATAGCATAATAGTCTCACATCCTATTATCATCATATGGTTCAAAAAAAGTCCTACGAGACAATGGCTGCCAGACATTGTGATGAGGCCCAAGGTAAATTTTAAATGCCTATTTCCAAAGGTGTTAAAAAGAAAAGAGAGTATCAGTTTTACATGGAAGAAATGACCAATGGAAGTCTATTTTGGTTTTATCATTTTCTTATGTAGGCACAGTGTCAATTTTCTCCAAATGTGTAGCTCCATCAGTTCTGTATATAAATGGACAATACTTTAGAACCAAGACAGAATACTGAAAGACAGAGTAAGCTAGGGAGTTAGCTATATCTAAGCCTAAATGCTTTCAGTCACTAATAAATTGTGTACTTTTGAAAAAGTTACTACTTTCCCATGAGAAACGGGAATACAATTTAACCCCTGACAGAACTGTTCTGAGAATGATATAATTTCCATAAGACAGTCCATTAGAAAAAAGAAGCCATGCTGGCATCCTGTATCATTATTAGTTAATTATATTGAGTGTTCAATTTGTTTGGGAAAGGAGTGAAGAAGAGTATCTGGTATATTCCTAGTCTGCCAAGCTACTTTCCCTCATTTTGTGCTTTCAATCCCCATTTACAGCTTTCCTTCAGCTTGTATGTCATTCTTGAAAACATGTGTCCAAATCTCATTTGGTCCTTCCGTTTTTGGTGAGTTTATCAGGCTCCAGAAACAACACAATCTACAGTTTTAGGTTTGAGTAACAGCTAAAGAAAGTTTGACTGCGTAAGTCATTAAAATTTGTTCCTGATGGTAGGCGGGAAAGACACACAAAGAGATGAAAATTACTCACTGACCCGGGCCGGAGGACAGCACCAGAGAAGTGCACCTCATTCATAACAGAAGCATTTTGCAGTTGGCAACACCCCCACAAATGACTAATCTTCAGAAAGAAATTTGATTCCTTCAACTACAAGGAAAAGAAGTTGAACGCAGACAGCTGTGGCGATAAATCTTCCTCTCAGTTGTGGTTATGAAGCTGGAAAATCTTGAGTTAACTCTGCTGGTGAATCATGCACATTTATTTCAACTTGTTTGAATATCTCCCTTTCATTTACACAGAGGTGGCTTGTAATAAGGCTATCACAAAAGGTTGGTTTTCAAAAAAATAGTAAAATAATTTTCCAGCATACATAATAATAGCATAAATGCCAGTTCATGACATGAAGTTTTTCTTTGCCTGAGTAACTATTAAGTGGTATTTCTTCTTGAAGTGTCCAAAAATTGTTACTTTGTTTACAGCAACAGGAAAGATGGAGATTTTTTCTGTATACATTAAGAATCTTTAAAAATATTGGTGTCTGACTAATAGGGAACACAATAACTCAAACATAAGAGTGAGCTTTGGAAATTTAGATACTCTTTCGGTAGTTTAAGAATTTATAGATCATGGTTCTGGAACAATGGCTCAGCGGTTAAGAGCACTTGTTGCTCTGGCAGAAGACTCATGTTCGATTCCCAGCAGCCTCATGATGTCTCCCAGCCATCCTTAACTTCAGTTCCATAATGGCTGATCCCTCTTTTTTTTTTTTGTTTATCTAGACAGGGTTTCTTTGTGTAGCCCTGCCTGTCCAGGAACTCACTTTGTAGACCAGGCTGGCCTCGAACTCAGAAATCCCCTGCCTCTGCCTCCCGAGTGCTGGGATTAAAGGCGTGTACCATCGCACCCAGCTTGGCTGATCCCTTTTAATGTCTTTTGTGACTACCAGTCATGCACATGGTGCTCAAGTATACATCCAGGCAAAACATTTATACACATAAAAGAAATAATTCCAATATTTTAAAAAATGGTTTATCTAAAAAGAGAGTTGATAACCTCGATTTTGAACAAAAGTTTCTACTAATGGACTTAGGGGATCTCTGTGCTTGGCAGTTAACTGGGAGAAAGGAAACAAAGGAAGAAACACTGCTTTGTTTAGCTCATCAAATAAGGTTCACATTTGTTCTGACACAGCTAATGAGAACTTCCACAACTGATCTTTATAGTAGTGATTTTGGTAGTTGTGTGGAATGAGGGATATTCTTTATCAAAAAGATATTTTATTCTGTCTGCTTAGCTCTTTGTTGGTTCACTTTATATTCTAACAAGGCAACCATTTAACTGGGCATTAAAAGCATTTTAGGGAACACGTTGTACATCGCATATGAGTGCAAAAGCAACTCGTGTCAGCTGTGATGTTCTGGGTGTTATGTTGTGCTCATTAATTGGGTGGTCTCCCAAGTATGAATGTAAGTTCAACAGGGATTACAAGAAGTTTTATTGCCATTTCCTTTGAAGCACGTTAGGCCTTCTGTAATAGAAAGGACACAAAGCACATGCTTCAGGAGCCACAGCCCTTGGATGCTAGAGCAAATCTGAGTGATTACTATTTTATCTGGCACTCTACCTTGAACCATGGAAACTTTTCAAAATGTATGAAGCTGTCATTTACTGAATTGAGGCTACTTGTCAGTGGCTATATCACCAAAGAAAACGACATTCCCTCCTCCATGATGAAATGCTGATGGCCTTAATCTTGGTCAGGTTTTGTGTGATGTAATTGTTTTTTTTTTTTTTTTCAAAAAATTGAAAACTTTGGTTTCTATTGATACAAAGATTATGTACCAAGAATAGTATTTTCAGCTAGGTAGTAAGTAGTTGTCTCTCTACACTACAGCTGTGTGGGTCACCTCTACATGTCCTTGCAATAGGCCCTTGCAAGGTCTCAACCCTTTTCAGCTGGTAGGTTCAAAATACCTTAAATTTCCTTGGAAATTGTCAAAATATGAAAGTGAATAAAGTGGGAAACATTGGCAGAGGCATACAAATTTGGAGGAATTGCAGTGCCATAAAAGAAATATTGCAGAGAGAACATGGTTGATGCTTTCCTAATGAAGATGGCAGAACTGGCTTAGAGGCCAGCTACTGTAGAGATGGAAGGAAGGCTTCTGCTCTCCAGGCATCTAATGGAAGCCTCATTCTGTTAAAAGCCAGGCATCTGACAAACTGTGGATTTGCCTTGCTGATATTTCTCAGAAGTCTAAAGAAACATTGAGGGGAAATGATGCTCTGGAGTTAATTATGATGAAATAGATCGAATCTTGGGAGAAAAAGAACTATATCATTTAGTAGTTCCTAATAGAAGGAAACTCCGTGGCCAATCTTTGTGGTTGTTAGGTCATTTTCTGTTTTCTCATTTTTCATTTCTTAAAGGCTCTGAAAAAAGTATATCTCCAGAATTAGAGAATCTCCAGACCTTGGGATTAAAAATATAACATATGGGGCTGGTGAGATGGCTCAGTAGGTAAGAGCACCCGATTGCTCTTCCGAAGGTCCGGAGTTCAAATCCCAGCAACCACATGGTGGCTCACAACCATCTGTAACAAGATATGACATGCTCTTCTGGAGATTCTGAAGACAGCTACAGTGTACTTAAATATAATAAATAAATAAATCTTTAAAAAATACAACATATGTAGCAGAGGGTGGCCTAGTCAGCCATCATTGGAAAGAGATGCCTCTTGGTCTTGCAAACTTCATATGCCCCACTACAGGGGAATGCCAGGGCCAAGAAGTGGGAATGAGTGGGTAGGGGAGCAGGGTGGGGGGAGGGTATAGGGGACTTTCGGGATAGCATTTGAAATGTAAATAAAGAAAATAGCTAATAAAATAAAAAAAAATAAAACAGACCTTTTTACTTTAGGAGCAAGGGAACAGGCATGCAAGCAGCCTGGCTTCAACTATGCTGGGTGTAGATGGTACTAATACAGCAGTTTCATAAATTCCAATAGGCAGCAGTTTTCCTATGTTGTAAAGAGAGTTTCCTAGATCCATCCACATGTTCACCTGTATATCCTTATATGAAAACCTACAGTTATGTGGGCTTCTTTATCTCATGATGTTTTCTCGGAGTATTTTCATATATGAGAGAATCCAACATATGTTTTGTGGTTTCACAGTATCATTCATTCATCTATTTACCCAACCACTTAAAAGACACTAAGTGTTTGTTGCCTTTGCTCTAACACACTGCCATATGTAAACCTACAAGCCTATTGCTACATGGAGGCCTGATAACCCTCTTTGTCTGTGTGCATTCCTGGGTAACTGCATTTGCCACCTCTCACCAAAGAATCTTCTCTTAATCACAAATGGAGACTACTACAGAAAACCACAACTGAGAACAATGCTCAGTTTGTGTATGTTTGTAACAGTAATAATAATCAATAAAAAGAGACTATCAATTTGAGTGAAGGACCTGGGAGTGGTTAGAGGTAAGGTACCTAGGAGGAAGAAAAGAGCTGCGGGAAAATTAATGTAATTCTTTTTTATTTCTTTATTTTTTATTTTTTATTATTATTTTCTTTATTTACATTTCAAATGCTATCCCGAAAGTTCCCTATACCCCACCCCTGCCCCTGCTCCCCTACCCACCCACTCCCACAACTTGGCCCTGGCCTTCCCCTGTACTGGGTCATATAAAGTTTACAAGACCTAGGTGCCTCTCTTCCCAATGATGGCCGATTAGGCCACCTTCTGTAATTCTAATTGTTACAAAAATACTTTAAAATGAAACAACAGCAGCAGCAGCAGCAGCAGCAAGAACAACAACAATAAACTTACTGAGTCCTTCCAGTGTATCCAGTTCTAGTGTAGTTGCTAAGGCTGTGGCAATGAACAACTATGAAAAAGGAAGAAGCTTGTGTTCTACTGGGGTTAGGTGAATAATAGCAAGTGTCCTGTTTGGTTTACATTCTATTAGAGTTAGGTGAACAGTAACAAGCACCATAATATTTTGATATTAACAATTTATATAAAGAAATTAAGCAGGGTCATAAGAAAGAAAGCAATAGGACAAAATTACTACCGCTTGGCAGTGGTTTCCAGGAAGGAAACCCTTGAGGGTAAACCCTGAGACTAAAGGAAGTAAAGAAAACACCCATGCTAAATAAAGTGCAGGGAAAGGATATGCCTGATGGAGGAAGCAGTTAGTGCAGAGACCTGATGACACAGCAAGTGCAAATGCTTCTTGATGAAATGGGAGACAATTGTGGCTGAAACAAAGCCATGTGTCCAATCTTTGTGGTCTTTCTAGAAATGTTGACATTTTAGCACTTGAAATTTTATGTTCTGGAAACCTCTAAGTTACTTTGTGGGATTCGGGATTACCACAGAAACTCATTAAAGCATAAATTTCATGTTCAGAATATCTTACTCTATGTTAAGCATGCTGTGGTCTTTCTTACTCATCTCAGATGATAGAATTGTGAGATATCACAACCACAAACCCAGATCAACTCCTGAGATGGACTATGACAGTGTTCCAGTGGTAAGTCAATTAGGATAGCAAGTTATTCATAGCAATGTATTTTGCAGTAAAGTGAAACTACTAAAATTACTTGTCTTATATGAATGACATTCAAATAATTTATTGTACTTCTTATGACTGTACAATTAATTTTCTTTTAACATCAAGGCTCAGTCTTACCCTTTGCCCAGTAATGGTTCATTTTTGAAGCATGACTCAGAATTTTATTCCACTGTGGTATTTTTGAATTCTAATTCAGATATCAAAATCTCAAGCAATCACTTCTTGTTTATTTGTGCTACCAAGAATTTGACAAATCAAACTTTGGGCTTCTTACCAAAGTCATTTGATATAAATGTTAATTAGGGCCACCTTTATTAGATCTGCCAATCCAGAAGCATACAGGTTAGATTCACTTCCTGCACCCACTTTCCCTGCCCACTGAGTCTTCTGAACACCCCAGCTGCCTTGAGATGCCTGTTATCTCCACTGGATTTCCATCTTCCCCTCACCTCTCCACTCACCTTCATCAGACCTGCGGATCCTGAATCATACAGATTAGCTTCTATCCCACACCTATCTTACCTGTTTGCTGAGTCCTTAGGGGGCACACCAGATGTCCTGAACAGCCTGCCATACCCACCTGACCCCCATTCTCCTATCACCTCTTTCTAAGACCTGCTGATCCCAAACCACACGACACAAGGATACCTATCAGAGGCCTGCCAAATCAGGATTATCGAGGTTAAGCCCCATCCCAATACCTACTACAACACTAATACCCAGGGACAAAAACCATCCAGATGGCTAAAGGCCCTCATAGGAACACAGTCAATGAGGCCAGTCTGCGCAGCAGAGCGCACAGGCTGCTGAAGCAACATAGCTTCTGGGACAGGGTCCCTTCCAGGCCTTCATCTTCAGCCAGGAGGCAGAGCTGAGACCCAGAACTCTGTGCACCTTTCCTGCAAGAGGAGAGCTTGCCTGCAGAGAGTACTCTGACCACTGAAACTCAGGAGAGAGTTGGACTCCCAGGAGTGCTGAAAGAGGCTAACAGAATGACAGAAAGAACAAGCTCCAACCAGATACAGCTAGAAAAGCTAACACCAGAGATTACCAGATGGCAAAAGGCAAAGGTAAGAATCTTACTAACAGAAACGAAGACCACTCAGCATCATCAGAACCCAGCACTCCCGCCACAGTGAGTCCTGGATACCCCAATACACCCGAAAAGCAAGATTCAGATTTAAAATCATATCTCATGATGCTGGTAGAGCATTTAATAAAGGACATTAATAACTCACTTAAAGAAATACAGGAGAACACGACTAAACAGGTAGAAGGCCTTAAAGAGGAAGGACAAAAAAAAAAATCCTGAAATAATTACAGAGAAACACTGCTAAACAAGTAGAAATCCTTAAAGAAGAAACACAAAAATTCCTTAAAGAATTCCAGGAAAACACAACCAAACAGGTGATTGTATTGAACAAAACCATCCAAGATCGAAAAAGCAAAGTAGAAACAAACAAGAAAATCAAAAGGGAGAGAACTCTGCAGATAGAAACCCTCAGAAAGAAATCAAGAACTATAGATGTGATTAACAGTAACAGAATATAAGAGATGGAAGAGAGAATCTCAGGTGCAGAAGATTTCATAGAGAACATGGACACACAATCAAAGAAGATGCAAAATGCAAAAGATCCTAACTCAAAACATCCAGGAAATCCAGGATACAATGAGAAGACCAAACCTACAGATAATAGGAGTAGATGAGAATGAAGATTTTCAACTTAAAGGGCCAGTAAATATTTTCAAAAAATTATAGAAGAAAACTTCCCAAACCTAAAGAAAGAGATGCCCATGAACATACAAGAAGCCTACAGAACTCCAAGTAGACTGGATCAGAAAAGAAAGTCCTTCTGACACATAACAATCAGAACAACAAATGCACTAAATAAGATAGAATATTAAAAGCAGTAAGAGAAAAGGTCAAGTAACATGTAAAAGCAGGCTTATTATTATTACACCAGAATTCTCAACAGAGACTATGAAAGCCAGAAGATCTAGGACAGATGTTATGTAGACACTAAGAGGACACAAAGGCCAGCTACTAAACACAGCAAAACTCTCAATTACCATAGATGGAGAAACCACAGTACTCCATGGCAAAACCAAATTCATATAATATCTTTCCACGAATTCAGTCATTCAAAGGATAATAAAGGGAAAACACCAATACAAGGACTGAAATTATGCCCTAGAAAAAGCAAGAAAGTAACCCTTCAACAAACCTAAAAGAAGACAGCTGCAAGAACAGAATCCCAACTTTAACAACAAAAATAACAAGAAGCAACAATTACTTTTTCTTAATATCTCTTAATATCACTGGACTCAATTCCCCAATAAAAAGACAGAGACTAACAGACTGGCTACATAAACAGGGCCCAACATTTTGTTGCATACAGGAAACTCATCTCAGGGACAAAGGCAGACACTACCTCAGAGTAAAAGGCTAGAAAACAATTTTCCAAGCAAATGGCGCGAAGAAACAGTCTGAGTAGCTATTCTAAGATCGACTAAAATTGACTTCCAACCCAAAGTTATCAAAAAAGACAAGGGGAGGCACCTCATACTCATCAAAGGTAAAAATCTACCAGGATTAACTCTCAATTCTGAATATCTATGCTCCAAATGCAAGGGCAGCCACATTCATTAAAGTAACTTTAGTAAAGCTCAAAACACACATTGCATCTCACACAATAATAGTGGGAGCCGTTAACACCCCACTATCATCAATGGAAGATCCTGGCAACAGAAACTAAACAGAGACACATGGACACTAACAGAAGTTATGAATCAAATGGATTTAACTGATATCTACTGAACATTTTATCCTAAAAAAAAACGATATACATTCTTCTCAGTAGCTCATGGCACCTTCTCCAAAATTGATCATATAATCAGTCACAAAGCAGGCCTCAACAGATACAAAAATATTGAAATTTTCCCATGCATCCTATAAGATCATCACAGACTTAGGCTGATCTACAATAACATCATAAAATAATAGAAAGCCAACATTCACATGGAAGCTGAACAACATTCTACTCAATGATACCTTGGTCAAGGAAGGAAAAAGAAAGAAATTAAAGACTTTTTAGAGTTTAATGAAAATGAAGCCACAACATACCCAAACTGATGGGAAAAAATGAAAGCATTCCTAATAGGAAAACTCTTAGGTCTGAGTGCCTTCAAAAAGAAACTAGAGAGAACATACACTAGCAGATTGACAGCACACATAAAAGCTCTAAGAGGAGTAGATAGCAGGAAATAATCAAACTCAGGGCTGAAATCAACCAAGTGGAAACAAAAAGAACTATTCAAAGAATCAACCAAATCAGGAGCTGCTTCTTTGATAAAATCAACAAAATAGATAAACCCTTAGCCAGACTCACTAGAGGGCACAGGGACAGTATTCTAATTAACAAAATTAGAAAGGAAAAGGAGACATAACAACAGAACCTGAGGAAATCCAAAACATCATCAGATCCTACTACAAAAGGCTATATTCAACAAAGATGGAAATCCTGAATGAAATGGACAAATTCCTAGACAGATACCAGGTACCAAAGTTAAATCAGGATCAGATTAATGACCTAAACACTTCCATATCCTCTAAAGAAATAGAAGCAATCATTAATAATCTCCCAACCATAAAAAGCTCAGGGTCAGATGGATTTACTGCAGAATTCTATCAGACTTTCAAAGAAGACCTAATTCCAACTCTCCTCAAAGTATTCCATAAAATAGAAACAGAAGGTACTCTACCCAATTCATTCTATGAAGCCACAATTACTCTGATCCCTAAACCACACAAAGATCCAACAAAGAAAGAGAAC